>NW_021941399.1:35000-110000 GCF_902148845.1 Salarias fasciatus | reverse complement strand
AACAGCCACTGTCCCGGAGTTTCTCTGCAGTTCCAGCTCTGTGAAGGAACAGCTGGAGGACCCGAGGAGGGTTCTGGACTCGCCCTCTGATCCAGACTCAGACTGGATCCGACTGGACGCAGAGTGCTGATCCTGGACTCTCCTGACCCTGAACCGCTCCACTGACTCCAGACACCCTCCTGAAACCTGCTACAGGATCAGAGGACCGAGATAAAACTGTCACACTCCCTCCGGCGGTCCGGGTCACGTTTTCCCTGGAAAACCCTCCGGAGACGCAGTTCTCCAGCAAGACTCTGGTCTCCTGCTGTTCCGGGTTCTGATGACCAGAGGTCCAGCGTTTGTCGAGGAGGACTTCAACAACGACCGCATCAGGCAGGAGGTCCGAGAGTTCTCAGCACGCTGTGAGGTCACAGGTCAGCGTGCCGGCAGCTGATTGGTCGAGCCAGTTTTGATTCACTTGAAGAACCAAGACTGAAGGGAAAATAAGTTTCCAAGAATTTAAAGCTTCATGTAGATTTTTAATTGTCATTTTTCTGTGTGTACATTTTTATACAAACTGTCCTTTCTGCCTGTTGAGACGACGACAGCCTCGTCTTCAGCGTCGAGCGCCGCTGTCCTGCAGACGAGCGTCACCGATCTGCCGTCAAGGCGCCGTGAAGCCCCGGAACCTGACGTCTCCTTCATGTCCCACCCTCTCGTTTCCCGTCCAGCGTCTCAGCCGTCAGCGTTCCGTCCCCACGTGTCACAATGTCTGAGAGGATTCAGTGAAAATGCCACTTTATGCCTTCTGCTCAAATGTTCTGCCTTTGTCTTGATCTACTGGCTTATTCTGTCAATTCAAATCAGAATGGATGTATGGAGACTCTGTCCTGCTGCTCTGATGGCGCCCGGTGCCGAGGTTCACCAGACGCTCCGTCAGCTCCATACACCGACTTGTCTAATCCGGTGGAGCAACCGGTGGCCGCCGGCCCGCTGAGGGTCAGACTTTCTTTGGTTGAAGGTCACACTGGAGCCAGACTGAGAACTCAGCAGGTCATGTGTGTGTGTGTGTGTGTGTGTGTGGGCGGCTGGGGGCTCAGAACTGGGTCAGGAGGATTAATTTGGCGGCCCGGCCAATGGGAGCTGATGGCAGATTATCGGTGGACCTTCACCTCCAGGACGGCTCGCTCTCACACTCTGCCTCATTTGCATATCTCACTTCTGCAGCAGTCGTCCTGCTTCCTCTCGCTGCCTCCAGCTCTCAGGAGCAGCAAGCCTCCGTCAGTCTCGGTAAATCCAGCGTGTGTGTTCCGTCAGCTGCTGCTACGAGAAGAAAACGTGCAGAACGATGGTTCAGTCCTTTCACACTGGAAGACGAAGTCTTGCCGCTAAACACTCTTTTCTAACAACCTGCAGAGAGCCTGGCTCCAGGGCCCTTCTTCTTCTTCTGTGGTGTCTGAACATGCAAACAGCACGCCGAGAAGTACAAATGCAGGCGAATTGAACAACTTCAAACCCATTCAGAATCACTTCATTCTGGGCTTTTCGCCGCGGTATAAACCGTCACCGTGAAGGCATTTCATTCATACGGGGATGAGTCTCGGCTCGTACCGCCGGCCCTTCGTCTTGCTGTTTTGAGGTTTTGACCGGGTTCCACTCAGAGTTCAGAGAGCGTGGGTGAATCCTGTGGGGTCGGGCGGCGGCTCGCCAACATTAAAACTCGTCCAGGGCGCCGCTCCCTCGTTCCTCGGCGCTGAGAGGAAGCCCAGAGAGCGAGGGGAATGTGTCCGGGTGGAGGGAGGCGCCTCGCTGCCGCATTGTTCGGCTGGAGGAGGGGAAGTGTGTGACCCGGGAGGATGTTCTGTCTGCGAGTTCCTGGAGCCGCTGCGTTCCTCCGAGTCGCGGCGCCGCTGTTAGAACCGACCGGAGGAACCGGAGCGACGGAACACGGCTCACCCCGACCCTCTCTCTTTTCCCCTTCAGGTATCGGCAAGAACGTGATCTGCGACCGGACCGCCACGCCCCTGGATGCCTTTCGAATGATGTCAGCGGCCCAGTACTACCCCAAGCTGCTGAGCATCATGGGAAATGTGCTGCGCTTCCTGCCGGCTTTTGTCCGAATGAAGGAGCTGCTGGAGGAAGGATACGTCGGAGAGCTTCTGGTCTGTGAGGCTCAGGTGAGACCAGGACCGCTCCATGCGGACCCGGGACCCGGGAAAGTCCACTTCCTGAACTCTGATCTGGATCTAACAAGTGAACTCTCGTCCCCTTGAAAGCAGGGATCTGGGTTCTGTTGCCAGCAGACTGTAGTGAGAGTGCAATGCATTTTGGGTAGAAAAACAGACACGGCTAACCTGTCAGCGCTGCAGTACCAGTTCCCCCCACTAGAGGGTGTAGTGAGTCTGTTGAGCTCGGCTTTGCGGAGGTTCTCCTGCGTTGTGTGGTCCTGTACGTTGTGGGGTTCTGTGTCTGGTCCTGAAGGCTGACCCTGTCTGTCCCCGTCCCCGTCCCCGTCCCCGTCCCCGTCCTCGTCCCCGTCCTGCAGGTCCACGGCGGCAGCCTCCTGGGGAAGAAGTACAACTGGAGCTGCGACGACCTGATGGGGGGCGGCGGCCTGCACTCGGTGGGCAGCTACATCATCGACCTGCTGACCTTCCTGACGGGCCAGCGCGCCGCCAAGGTCCACGGCTTCCTCAAGACCTTCGTCAAGCAGACGGACCACATCCGGGGGATCCGCCAGATCACCAGCGACGACTTCTGCACCTTCCAGATGGTTCTGGAAGGAGGCGCCTGCTGCACCGTCACGCTCAACTTCAACGTCCCCGGCGAGTTCCGGCAGGAGGTGATCGTGGTGGGGACGGTCGGCCGGCTGACGGTGACGGGGACGGACCTGTACGGCCAGAAGAACGGCGGCGGCGGCGGTCCGGAGCTGCTGCTGAAAGACGCCACGCCGCTGGAGAAGGCCTCGCTACCGGAGAAGGCCTTCAGCGACATTCCCTCGCCGTACCTCACCGGCACCATCCGCATGGTCCAGGCGGTGCGGCAGGCGTTCCAGGACCAGGACGACCGCCGCACCTGGGACGGCCGTCCCCTCACCATGGCGGCCACCTTCGAGGACTGCCTGTACGCGCTGTGCGTGGTGGACGCCATCAAGAAGTCCAACCAGTGCGGCGAGTGGCAGAACATCGTGGTGATGACGGAGGAGCCGGAGGTCAGCCCCGCCTACCTGATCAGCGAGGCCATGCGGCGCAGCAGGATGTCGCTCTACTGTTAGCGTCCGGCGGACGCCGGTCCTGATCCGGTTTGATCCGGTCCGCCGGGTTCCTGGAAACGCACTGTGACGAACTATCTATTTATTGGGACGTCTTTTGAGTCCGCTGGAGAGAAAAGTGGCGACGTGACGTGGAGACGTATCACCAGATCTGGTCGGTTCGCTTCCAGTGTCCCCATTTCTCAAACGGACACCGAGACCGGCGTCTCCTGGGACTCGCTCTCATGATGCTGGACTCCGAAGGACTCGCTAGTTCTACCAAGTGAATGTTAAACCGATCAAACGGCGGCGGTCTGGCTGCCCTGCGCTTCTGTCCCACTCCACAGGAAATCAATCGATTGGCTGCCGGGGCTTTCCCACCGCGCCGACAACAGCCTCTCGCGGGTGTTTGTAGTGAAACCGTCTACTGAGCATGTGCAGAACCGTCGAGCGTCAGCGTTTTCCCTTCGGACCGCTGAAAACGGCGACTCGTCCTCGAGCGGTCCAACGCCGCTTTAGTCTCCCCTGCTGTGTCCGTGCCGCCAAGTCCATTTATTTATGATTCTGCTTCAGGTTTCAGAGCCGTGCCGGATCCGGGTCCAGACTTTAAATACAGCTGAGAAATCGTGTCAGTGACCCTGACGTCTGGACCGGTCCGGTCCGGTCCGGTCAGGACCTGTTCTCGTCCAGAACCCGTCTGGAGTTCTGCTCCTCCCTTCTTCAGCCACATCCGCCGGAAAACGCCAGTTTAAAGCGACTTTTCCTGATTTCTCGTTTCTCTGAGCAGCAGTGTGAGAAACCGTCTGATCCCTGCTTTTATTTTGAAATACACTTTTTAATTTATTTACCTCCCAGGATTCTTTTGTTCTGTCTCCAATAACAGTTTGTAAATGTAAAAAATTAAACTAAATCCAAAACAAAAGTCTAAAAAAGGACAGTTCACAATATCTTTAACATCTTCAAAAAAAAAGTTACATTTAAGAATAAAAATGAATAAAATGACTAAGCTAGTTTCAATGGATAAATGTAAGAATAAATTCAAAAAATATAATAAAATTGACATTTTCTGATAATTATCAAAGCTCAGCCATAAATGTCGACCTTTGACCTAAATCAACCAGTTTAAGAGTTACAAAATAAAAGTGAAGTAGCAGCTCAAGAACATTTAATCCAAATTTATTTCACTGAATGTCTAAATATCACGGAAATGATTCACTAAATACAGTAAATGGTCATTTTTACTCACATTAATTCAGCTAGTTAGCAGATGGGGGAAACGTTTAGCAGTTAGCTTCAGCTAGCTAACAGATGGCGTTAAGCGTTTGGCAGTTAAACCATTGAAATTTTTTTTTAAAAATCAGGACTAAACGTCAGATTTCCTTATTGGTTTAAAGTTCAGGTAGAAAGATGAAACGCGCCGTTGCTGCGTGAAGCTGGAGTTGAAACATTAGCTTTAGCGTACGCTAGCTAGCGGCTGGAGAGCGTTGACTGGGGAATACTTCAGCTAATAACTCCCGTTTTCTCCAGGAAAACAGAATTATTTCCACCCTGAAGGTGTGTGAGTGCCGGCAGCAGCTGGATGAAGGTCAGAGAGACGTTTTCGTTGGTGGTTTTTTTTTTCCCGAAACAGTTTTAAAAAAGTTCCACCGTTAGCATGATTCAGTCCGACACCTCTGGAGCCAAAAGATTGATTTTCCTGCTGTGCTTGTCCTTTCTGCTGAAATGCTCTTTCCGTAACGACTACTGAAAATGTACAGAAGAAAATATTCTATCGCAGCTGTGTGCGTCTGTCTGCAGAAATAAGAGTCCTGTATGTATTTTATTGTGAAAAACCAGGGAGCTGGACGTGTCGAGGTATTTATTCTGTGTTTTCTTGCCGTTGACGTGTTGCGCGGAATCGACCGAGGCCTTCTGCAGCGTCCGGCCGCCGATTCCACCAGACGCCGGCTGGACGTTTGTCTTTTATTGTGAAAAGCTTTACGATGCAAACTGTTAAAAACCAACACATCCTGCATTTGTCCGCCTCTCTTTATTCGTGTTTGGTCGAGTCTCGTTACAGAACCACAACTTTCTCACTTTAACGTACATCTTAGAGAAGGGGAGATAGACATAAGGCTCGTGGACCAAAACCGGCCCGCAGGAGGCTCCAATCCGGCCAAACCACCAAGTGAATGAGAGCGATTTCAAAGTAAACTGATTTTTTTTCCTTTATATTTAACTCATTTCTTAAGAGTCAGGAACACAACAAGGGGATGTTTCCATGAACGCTGGCTAGCTAGCATTAGCCTCATAGCCATGCTGTCAGTAAAAACACCCATAATGCAACAGTTTTGCTGACATCTCACAGCAGGAGGTTTCAGTAGAGCGGGCTCTCAGGTGAGACTGGAGTCCTGAGTGGTGAAAATCCAGACGTCGTCGTCAGCTGGAGGAAAAGTGTTTCTGGCTCTGTTGTTTTTAGCCGCTCTGAACTGAAGCGTGTTCGATTCCCGTCATGTTCGGACGGTCTGAAGTCCAGCGCAGATAAAGCCAGCGAGCTAACGGCGACTAGCTGTTTGTCCCAAACGCCTTATCAGAGCTGCAGGTAGACTTTCGCCTCTCCCAGAGCCGGGCGCCGCTCGCCGTTCTGCTTCCCACTGATTCATGGTTCGAATCTGTCTGAACAGCACTCCACTGGTGTCGTTCTGTCCGACGCTCGGCCCATATTTCATCTCCATGAAGTCCAGAATGGATGGCTGATGCTGGTTGGTGGATCTGGACGCTGGAAGCTGCAGTGGAGAAGCGGCCCAGAGGCCTCTTGTCTCCCGGTTCGAGTCCCAGAAGAGAGAAGAGGGTCAGACGGTCTGGATCCCGGACGGAGAGTCTCCGTCAGAGGACAGAAGGTTTCTGTCCTGCTGCAGAAGCTTCTGTCTCCTGGAAGACAGAGCTCAGATCCTGGATCCTGCTGCCCCCCGCTGGCTGCTCCCAGAACTGCACCAACATGATTCACCTCTAAAACTCTTCACTGCGATGAAAATCCAGCGTCCAGTCATCACACGAAGGGTTGGAGATTTGAGAGAATTTCAGATTGTTTTCATCAACACTGAAATAAAATTCTGTTTTTTTTTTCTTCTGTTAGAGACAGTTCATTTCTGCTTTTGTTTCAACCTTTTTATCTTCTATATTTTTCCATGTAACCCTCAGTTTTCTTCAGCCCGTCGTAGGAATAAACTTATTTCTTCATTTTAATCTCATTTTCTTTCCACACTGATTTTCAAAGCTGCTCCGACGTCCAGGAGGAAAACAGCCGAAGCAGGAAGAAAGGCTTAACAGAAGACAGAGGAGAAAAGGAAGGAAAAAGGAGTGAAAACGTCTCTGCTGGTGACGAAAGACGGCAGATTCCTGCTTTACTGATGAGTCCAGACTGACGTCAGTTTACAGGAAGCAGGAAGTAGGAAACAGGAAGCAGGAAGTTCACGTTTCCTTCGGTGAAAGAGGAAGAAGTTCTTGTTCTTCAGGTGTTTCATCCTTCACCTCCACAAACACTGCTCCCATCCACGTCAGTCCTCCACCTCTGGCTCCACCCGCTGCACTCCTCCCTCTCTTCCCTTCTTTTTCCTGGTCTGGAGTCGATCAGCTGATCACCTCCTCCTCCTCCACCCTCCCCTCTTCTCTCTCCCCTCCTCTTCCTCCTCCCTCCTCCCTCTTCCTCCTCCTCTCTTTCCTCCTCCTCCTCCTCTCCCACAGCAGCTTCTCTCCTCCAGTCCTCCTCCTCCTCCTCTTCCTCCTCCTCTTCCTCCTCCCTCCTCTTCCTTCTCCTCTTCCTCCTCCTCTTCCTCCTCCCTCCTCTTCCTCCTCCTCCTCCTCTCCAGCAGCAGCTCCTCTCCTCCAGTCCTCCTCCTCCTCCTCCTCCTCTTCCTCCTCTTCCTCCTCCCTCCTCTTCCTCCTCCCTCCTCCTCCTCCTCCTCTTCCTCCTCCCTCCTCTTCCTCCTCCTCCTCCCTCCTCTTCCTCCTCCTCCCTCCTCTTCCTCCTCCCTCCTCTTCCTCCCTCCTCTTCCTCCTCCTCCTCTTCCTCCTCCCTGCTCTTCCTCCTCCTCCTCCTCCTCCTCTCCAGCAGCAGCTCCTCTCCTCCAGTCCTCCTCCTCCTCCTCCCTCCTCTTCCTCCTCCTCCCTCCTCTTCCTCCTCCCTCCTCCTCCTCCCTCCTCTTCCTCCTCCCTCCTCCTCCTCTTCCTCCTCCCTGCTCTTCCTCCTCCTCCCTCCTCCCTCCTCTTCCTCCTCCTCCCTCCTCTTCCTCCTCCCTGCTCTTCCTCCTCCTCCTCCTCCTCCTCTCCAGCAGCAGCTCCTCTCCTCCAGTCCTCCTCCTCCTCCTCCAGACTCGGTCATGGCGGACGCAGCAGAAACCTCCATCAAGGTGGTTTGTCGGTTCCGGCCGCTGAACAGCGCCGAGGTCGCCCGAGGAGACAAGTACATCGTCAAGTTCCAGGGAGACGACTGCGTGGTGATCGCGGTGAGTTCTGCGAGTTCTGCCCGACTGTTCCTCTGCTGTTCCTCTGCTGTTCCTCTGCTGTTCCTCTGCTGTTCCTCTGCTGTTCCTCTCCTGCACCGCTGCAGACTTTGACTCTCGTCCACGTTCTAAAGACGTGTTGAGGTTCTGCTACACGACAGACGGAGCTTAATGTTGGATTTCAGTCAGTTGAAAAGAAGACGGAACGTCACAAGGTCTGGATCAGAGGAACAGCGTCGAGAACCACAAACAGCCCCGAGGTCCTGTAGCAGAAAATACAACAATTCAACACGAACGAGAGGAGAACCCTGCAGAACCGGGCTGACAGGAGACGTTCTGCAGAACCAGACTCAGAAGAGACGTTCTGCTGTTCCAGCTGGGTTTGTCGGGTTCGTTGGGTTCTTTGGGTAGAACGTGAGAACAAACAGCAGAGTTCAGTGAAGCTGCTGCTCTGATAAACCAGGTTCTGGAAGACCGAGGGGGGAACCCCAGTGTCAGTGATTCAGGTTCCGTTTCCACAGGAACCGTTTCAGGTGAGAACACAGAACCTTTATTGTGTCTGTGGTGTCTGCACGGTTCTCCGTGTTCTCCCGGTGTTAGCGTTCTCCGCAGCTCATGAACACACTTTAGAGGCTGAAACTCCATAACTGAAGTCGGTTCTGTGACTTTTGACAGAACGTCTTTAAATGATCTGTGGGATCAACCAGTGTTCTAAACCGGGATCTCAGCTGATCCCCCGCGGCCCCGGCACTTCAACGGGTCCTTTGTTCCCGTTCCAGACGGACTGCGATCCTCTTCTGGGCTCAAACCGGCTCTCAGACCAGTGAATGAACGTTCTGTGGAAGCGGAACCTCCCAGCTGACGTTAGAACCCTCTGTGTCTGGTTCTCCCTCTCAGGGCAAGCCGTACTACTTCGACCGGGTCTTCCAGTCCAGCACCACCCAGGTCCAGTTCTACAACACCGTGGCCCAGAAGATCGTCAGAGGTGAGCCGGGCCGGAACCCGCCACAGAGAACCGCCACAGAGAACCGCCACAGAGAACCGCCACAGAGAACCGTCACAGAGAACATCACAGAGAACCGTCACAGAGAACCGTCACAGAGAACCGTCACAGAGAACCGCCACAGAGAACCGTCACAGAGAACCGTCACAGAGAACGTCACAGAGAACGTCACAGAGAACGTCACAGAGAACCGTCACAGAGAACGTCACAGAGAACCGTCACAGAGAACCGTCACAGAGAACCGTCACAGAGAACCGTCACAGAGAACCGCCACAGAGAACCCGGCTGGAAAACAGTCACCATCAGTGACGTTCCCATAGAAACAGCTGCTCGTCCGGGGCACAGGGAGAACATGGAGTCTCAGTTACTGTGGGGAAATTTTAAATAATATAAATGTATTTTTGAAACCGTCTCTGGATTTTACCAGTAATTCTGACAAATAAAGATTCTTTCACCGATACATCCTGAGAGAACAGAAACAGCTGACGTACAAACAAATCAATGAATGACTGAATAAAAGAATGACAACATAATGATAAAAATAGATGAATAAATGGATGAATAGATAAATAAATCAAGATATAGATGAATAAATATATAACAGATGAATACAGAGATAAAAACATAAATTCCACAGAGTGACTCCTTCTTCCAGAGTTCAGATTAAATCAAGACTTTAGAGTTTCAGATTAAAAAATCCAGAGTAGATGTTAAAAAAAGACAGTTTAGGATTTAAAGAGGCTGTATCCTGCTTCCTCAGCTCGTCCAAACGATAGAAATGTCATTAACATGGTCATAGTTTATTTTTGGCGCGAAGGAAAAGTCATTTTGTGTGAAATAAAAGATTTTCTGGGGCGAATTCTGAAACCCGGAAGAGAAAACGCTCCGTTTCACTGAAGTCCCGCCTCTCCCCCTGTGGACTTTGACTGACAGCTACTTCAACCAATCAGAGCTTCAAAACAAATACGCTAGCTAGCTTTAGCTCTTTAGCTCTAGCTTCTCTACACACAAAGACACACGAAAACGTCTTTTCCTGTGAGAAACTCACCAAGTGCAGACCCTTCAGACCCTCCAGACCCTCCAGACCCTCCAGACCCTCCAGACCCTTCAGACCCTCCAGACCCTTCAGACCCTCCAGACCCTCCAGACCCTCCAGACCCTTCAGACCCTCCAGACCCTCCAGACCCTCCAGACCCTTCAGACCCTCCAGACCCTCCAGACCCTCCAGACCCTCCAGACCCTTCAGACCCTCCAGACCCTCCAGACCCTCCAGACCCTCCAGACCCTCCAGACCCTCCAGACCCTTCAGACCCTCCAGACCCTCCAGACCCTCCAGACCCTTCAGACCCTCCAGACCCTCCAGACCCTCCAGACCCTCCAGACCCTTCAGACCCTCCAGACCCTCCAGACCCTCCAGACCCTCCAGACCCTCCAGACCCTCCAGACCCTTCAGACCCTCCAGACCCTCCAGACCCTCCAGACCCTTCAGACCCTTCAGACCCTCCAGACCC
This sequence comes from Salarias fasciatus, assembly GCF_902148845.1. NCBI lineage: Eukaryota > Metazoa > Chordata > Actinopteri > Blenniiformes > Blenniidae > Salarias > Salarias fasciatus. The sequence continues at coordinate 99,776 of NW_021941399.1, read as the reverse complement.
TCCAGACCCTCCAGACCCTTCAGACCCTTCAGACCCTCCAGACCCTCCAGACCCTCCAGACCCTTCAGACCCTTCAGACCCTCCAGACCCTCCAGACCCTCCAGACCCTCCAGACCCTTCAGACCCTTCAGACCCTCCAGACCCTCCAGACCCTCCAGACCCTTCAGACCCTTCAGACCCTCCAGACCCTCCAGACCCTCCAGACCCTTCAGACCCTCCAGACCCTCCAGACCCTTCAGACCCTTCAGACCCTCCAGACCCTCAAGACCCTCCAGACCCTCCAGACCCTTCAGACCCTCCAGACCCTCCAGACCCTCCAGACCCTTCAGACCCTCCAGACCCTTCAGACCCTCCAGACCCTCCAGACCCTCCAGACCCTCCAGACCCTTCAGACCCTCCAGACCCTCCAGACCCTCCAGACCCTTCAGACCCTCCAGACCCTCCAGACCCTTCAGACCCTCCAGACCCTCCAGACCCTTCAGACCCTCCAGACCCTTCAGACCCTCCAGACCCTCCAGACCCTCCAGACCCTTCAGACCCTCCAGACCCTCCAGACCCTTCAGACCCTTCAGACCCTCCAGACCCTCCAGACCCTTCAGACCCTTCAGACCCTCCAGACCCTTCAGACCCTTCAGACCCTTCAGACCCTCCAGACCCTTCAGACCCTCCAGACCCTCCAGACCCTCCAGACCCTCCAGACCCTCCAGACCCTCCAGACCCTTCAGACCCTTCAGACCCTCCAGACCCTTCAGACCCTCCAGACCCTCCAGACCCTCCAGACCCTCCAGACCCTTCAGACCCTCCAGACCCTCCAGACCCTTCAGACCCTCCAGACCCTCCAGACCCTCCAGACCCTCCAGACCCTTCAGACCCTTCAGACCCTCCAGACCCTCCAGACCCTCCAGACCCTTCAGACCCTCCAGACCCTTCAGACCCTTCAGACCCTCCAGACCCTCCAGACCCTCCAGACCCTTCAGACCCTCCAGACCCTCCAGACCCTTCAGACCCTTCAGACCCTCCAGACCCTCCAGACCCTCCAGACCCTTCAGACCCTCCAGACCCTTCAGACCCTTCAGACCCTCCAGACCCTTCAGACCCTCCAGACCCTCCAGACCCTCCAGACCCTCCAGACCCTTCAGACCCTCCAGACCCTCCAGACCCTTCAGACCCTCCAGACCCTCCAGACCCTCCAGACCCTCCAGACCCTCCAGACCCTTCAGACCCTCCAGACCCTCCAGACCCTTCAGACCCTTCAGACCCTCCAGACCCTCCAGACCCTCCAGACCCTTCAGACCCTTCAGACCCTCCAGACCCTCCAGACCCTTCAGACCCTTCAGACCCTCCAGACCCTCCAGACCCTCCAGACCCTTCAGACCCTCCAGACCCTCCAGACCCTCCAGACCCTTCAGACCCTCCAGACCCTCCAGACCCTCCAGACTCTTGCTCTTGCTTGACTGTTGCTTTCAGACGATGGTTAAAGTTTATCTCTGTAATCAGAGTTAGAAAAAAGCAGCAACACTGACTGCCGAGGGCCTGGGGGGGGGGGGGGGGGGGGGGGGGGGGCTCAGGGGAGCCATCTTCACCGTGTGACGTGAACGTGGGAAACAGAGCGTCGGTGGGAGGGGCTGCCTCTCTGAGCAGCAGGAACACCAGGAAAGCTCAAACACTCAGGCAGGAAGGAAAAAAACGCTTTGGGGAGTTTTAGGTGAGAACAGAACTAGAACAAGGTTAAAACATACAGAAAGTGAATTTTGCCTGATCCAGCCCCTTTAAAGGGACGTCTTCACCAATCATCTGACCAGTCACAGACAGCCTGTCCCCCAGCCTGTCCCCCAGCCTGTCCCCCAGCCTGTCCTCCAGCCTGTCCCCCAGCCTGTCCCCCAGCCTGTCCTCCAGCCTGTCCCCCAGCCTGTCCCCCAGCCTGTCCCCCAGCCTGTCCTCCAGCCTGTCCCCCAGCCTGTCCCCCAGCCTGTCCCCCAGCCTGTCCTCCAGCCTGTCCTCTAGACTGTCCTCCAGCCTGTCCCCCAGCCTGTCCCCCAACCTGTCCTCCAGCCTGTCCTCTAGACTGTCCTCCAGCCTGTCCCCCAGCCTGTCCCCCAGCCTGTCCTCCAGCCTGTCCTCTAGACTGTCCTCCAGCCTGTCCCCCAGCCTGTCCTCCAGCCTGTCCCCCAGCCTGTCCCCCAGCCTGTCCTCCAGCCTGTCCTCTAGACTGTCCTCCAGCCTGTCCCCCAGCCTGTCCCCCAGCCTGTCCCCCAGCCTGTCCCCCAGCCTGTCCCCCAGCCTGTCCTCCAGCCTGTCCTCCAGCCTGTCCTCCAGCCTGTCCTCCAGCCTGTCCTCCAGCCTGTCCCCCAGCCTGTCCCCCAGCCTGTCCCCCAGCCTGTCCCCAGTCCCACCCAATGACAAACCTGATTGACGTCTACAGACGTCAGTGGCAGCCAGTGGGTCAGTCGTGAAGCTCCTGTTTACCGGAGGACAGGTCCACTGCTCCATCGACGCCGGCTCCACCCAACAGCGTTAGCTACACGTTAGCATTAGCTTGTCCATGGATTAGCGTCCTGTGATGTTAGCTCACTTCTCTGCCTCCATTAGGGTCATGACAGTGACACTGATAGTTTAGAGCATCTTCCTCCTCCGAACTTCAGCTATAGAGACTCACATGGTGCTAGCAGCTAGCAGCTAGCGTCTCAGTGCAGACTCAGTGTCCGCTGTCCTCAGATGTCCTGGACGGGTACAACGGGACCATCTTCACCTACGGCCAGACGTCCTCGGGAAAGACGCACACCATGGAGGTAAAGTCAACGTCCGCTGGGACAGGTGGAGCGTGAAGCTAGCTGGAGTTCTGTCCTCAACCGCGTCCCCGTCCCCGTCCCCCGTCCCCCAGGGGAACCTCCACGACCCGGACATGATGGGCATCATCCCCCGGATCGTCCAGGACATCTTCAACTACATCTACTCCATGGACGAGAACCTGGAGTTCCACATCAAGGCACGTGAGCGCTCGTCCGCTCAGACATGCCCAGCGTCCACAGTCTCAGTGTCCACAGTCTCAGCGTCCACAGTCTCACGCCGACCCTCTGCTCCACAGGTGTCTTATTTTGAAATCTATCTGGAAAAAATCAAGGACTTGTTGGACGGTACGTGGGAATCGTCTCTCTTCGAAACAAACCGCGGCGTCTCTAACTTGATCTTTCCTCCACAGTGTCGAAGACCAACCTGTCCGTCCACGAGGACAAGAACCGGGTTCCGTACGTCAAGGTGAGAGGTCAGGGTGAGAGGTCAGGGTGAGAGGTCAAGGTGAGTGGTCAGGGTGAGAGGTCAGGGTGAGAGGTCAGGGTGAGAGGTCAAGGCGAAGCCGCAAAGCTCGACGGGTCGGACGTGACCCGGCGGCTCCGCCGGAGTCGCTCCTGATTCCAAACACAGCTTCCTTTGTGTGTGTGTGTGTGTGTGTGTGTGTGTGTGTGTGTGTGTGTGTGTGTGTGTGTGTGTCCTCAGGGGTGTACCGAGCGCTTCGTCTGCAGTCCCGAAGAGGTCATGGACGCCATCGACGAGGGCAAAAACAGCCGACACGTGGCCTTCACAAGTGAGCTAATTCAGTTCCTCGTCACATGTTCTCCGCCTCGGCCGGCCGCCTGACTGCGGCCGCGGAACGCAGAACCCAAGGGAGACCGCAGAACGCCAAGGCGCCGCGGAACGCCGAGGCGCCGCGGAACGCTGAAGCGTTGGCTTCAGTCGGCGTTACGTGAGGATGGCGCCTCGGTGGTCTTTGACCTTGGTGGTCGGTGGTCTTTTGAGTCGCCAGAAGCCGTTCTGGACCATTCCGGGGCGTCCTGGGCCGCCCTGGGCCGTCTTGGGCCATCCTGGGCCGTCCCGGGCTGTCCGGGTTCAGGGCCGTCCTGGTCCGTCGTGGTTCTGGGTCGTCCCGGGCCGTCCAGGGCCGTCTTGGGCTGTTCTGGTCCGTCCTGGTTCTGGGCCGTCGTGGCCTGCTCTGGCCCGTCCCGGGCTGTCTCGGTCCTAGCCCGTTCCGGTCCTGGCTCATCCCAGTCCTGGCTCGTCCTGGTCCCGGCCATCCCGGTCCCGGCCGTCCCGGTCCCGGCCGTCCCGGTCCGGCCGTCCCGGTCCGGCCGTCCCGGTCCCGGCTGTCTCGTTCCCGGCCGTCCCGGTCCCGGCTGTCTCGTTCCTGGCTGTCTCGTTCCTGGCTCGTCCCGGTCCCGGCCGTCCCGGTCCGGCCATCCCGGTCCCGGTCCGGGCCTCGGTCAGGCTGGGGCGGCGGTGCAGGCGGCGGTGCAGGCGGCGGTGCAGGCGGCGGTGCAGGCGGCGGTGCAGGCGGCTGAACGGCGTTGTGTTGCAGACATGAACGAGCACAGCTCCCGCAGCCACAGCATCTTCCTCATCAACATCAAGCAGGAGAACAGCCAGACGGAGCAGAAGCTCAGCGGGAAGCTCTACCTGGTCGACCTGGCCGGCAGCGAGAAGGTACGCCGCCGCTTCCCGTCCCCGCCGGAGCCCGGCGGAGCGGGGACGCCGGTGAACCGCGTTCCGTCTTCCAGGTCGGCAAAACCGGGGCCGAAGGGACGGTGCTGGACGAGGCCAAGATGATCAACAAGTCGCTGTCCGCCCTGGGGAACGTCATCTCGGCGCTGGCCGAGGGCTCGGTGAGGAACCCGGAGCCGCGAGGCCGAAACCGGCCCAGAACCGCAGTCGGTGAGGCTCCATGTTCTCCCTGTGCTCCAGACCTACGTTCCGTACCGGGACAGCAAGATGACCCGGATCCTGCAGGACTCTCTGGGGGGGAACTGCCGCACCACCATGGTCATCTGCTGCTCGCCGTCCTCCTTCAACGACGCCGAGACCCGGTCCACGCTGCTGTTCGGGCAGAGGTACACACACACACCCACACACACACACACACACACACACACACACACACCCACACCCACACACACACACACACACACACACTAAGCCTTCTACCTTCAGAATGGAACTTCGTTAATGAAACTTAAAAGCAGAACGGTGAAAAAGCAGATTTAGCCGTTTTAAGCTAATTTAGCCATTTTAGCTTTTTTGTCCCTCTAAACAAATTTAGCACCTTTAACCCTTCAGACATTTTACTAGTTTTATCAGTTTACTGAGTTCAGCCATTAAGAAAATAAAAATTTAGCTGTTTTGACCGTTTTAGTAAATTGAGCTTGTTTTTTTAAACCTGTATTTCGACTGTGGCTGTTTTCGCAATTTTAGTTGTTTTTCCAGTTTCGCAAGTTAAGTTTAGGCAAATTTACCAATTTCAGCCATTTAATAAAAATAAACAAATTTAGTCATTGAGCGCCTTTTCATCCATGTAGCCACTGTCGCTGAGTTAGCATTTAGCTATTTTAATTGTTTTATTAATTCACCGATTTTTTCTGTTTTCTGTTTCTGCCATTTCAGCAAATGGAGCCATTTATATGTTTTTCCTGTTGAAGCTCTTCAGACATTCTGTTTCATCTTTTAGAAAGTTTATTGATTTTGTCCGTTTTCATGCGTTCCTTCCTGACGTTCTGATGGGAACACTTCAGGCACAAAGTTTTGGACTTTTGCTTCATTCTCTGTGTTTCTTGAGGAAGGTTCTGCTGTTCGTTCCTACTGAACCAATACATTCACCTAAACGTTGGAGGGAACCTGCAGGGTCTTCACGGGGTCTACGTCTGTGTGACGGCCTCTCAGACAGGAGGTTCTCCGCGGTGAACTCGCTGTAATACCGCGTTCTGGGGTTCCTGTCCTCCGCAGAGCCAAGACGGTGAAGAACAACGTGTCGCTGAACGTGGAGCTGACGGCCGAGCAGTGGAAGAAGAAGTGGGAGAAGGAGAAGGACAAGAACAAGACGCTGAAGAACACGGTGACGTGGCTGGAGGCCGAGCTGAACCGCTGGAGGAACGGTGAGCAGAACGTCTGGCGGTTCACAGGGGAACAGTTCTGTTCTCGCTGAGTCACACTGGAAGCTAATTTTAACCCGACTTCAGAAAGAAGCCTTTGTTCCCCGTGAAGCAGCGAGAAGAAGACCGGGACTGAAAAACACGCCACAGCGCCCGAACTCCTCCAGCCATCATGCGCCTCTTTGCCGCCCCCTGCAGGAGAACACGTGCCGGTGGAGGAGCGCTTCGACAAGGAGAAGGCCTCGGCCGAGGTCCAGGCTCTGGACGGAGCGCCCGGCGACAAGCCGGCGCCCAAACCCGAGCTGAGCGGCCTGCCGGGCGTCACCCTGACCCCGGTGGACCAGGGGAAGTACGGCGAGGAGATGAGCAAACTCTACAAGGAGCTGGACGACAAGGTGACCTGGCCGGCGGCGAGCACGCGGCCGGCAGCGAGCACGCGGCCGGCGGCGGACTCGCTCACGGTGCTCTTTGTTTTTTCATCAGTTTAACCGATTCAATGAGAGGCGGAAGTCACCGAGTCTCCACCGCCGTCTTCAGAATCAGGACACATAACTCTTACTGCTGAACTGGTTTTATATCGTTCCTTTTGAACCAATCAGTCAGTCAGTCAGTCCTTCAGCCAGCCAGTCGGTCAGTCAGTCAGTCAGGCAGTCAGTCCTACAGTCAGTCAGTCAGTCAGTCAGTCAGTCAGTCCTACAGTCGGTCGGTCGGTCGGTCGGTCGGTCGGTCGGTCGGTCGGTCGGTCGGTCGGTCGGTCGGTCGGTCAGTCATGTAAGAACCATCCTCTGTGTTGAAGGTTCAGAGGAAGACTCACTGACAGCCCCGGTGGTGTAACGCCAGCGTCAGCCAGCAGGTGGCAGCAGCTTCTGTTCACTGATGGGGATTAAAAGCTGAGTTTCTTCCTCCAGGATGAAGAGATCAACCAGCAGTCTCAGATGGTGGAGCAGCTCAAGCAGCAGATGTTGGACCAGGAGGAGGTGGTGCTGACCCCTGACCCCAGGTTCTCCCCTCATCCACCCTGCCGTCCGGCTGAACTCCGCCTCCCTCTTCTTCTTCTTCTCCTCCGGCAGCTCTTGAACTCGTCGCGCCGCGACCACGACACCCTGCAGAAGGAGCTGAACCGGCTGCTGGCGGAGAACGAGGCGTCCAAGGAGGAGGTGAAGGAGGTGCTGCAGGCGCTGGAGGAGCTGGCCGTCAACTACGACCAGAAGAGCCAGGAGGTGGAGGACAAGACGCGGCAGTTCGAGGCGCTCAGCGAGGAGCTCAACGAGAAATCGGTGAGGCGGCGTCGGAAGTCCGCGTTCCGCCGGGTCCGGGCTCGGCCCTGAACCCGGTCCCGTCCGCCCCCTCCAGAGCTCGCTGGCCTCCATCGACTCGGAGCTCCAGAAGCTGAAGGAGATGACCAACCACCAGAAGAAGAGGGTCACCGAGATGATGTCCTCCCTGCTCAAGGACCTGGCCGAGATCGGCCTGGCGGTCGGGAGCAACGACATCAAGGTGACGCGTCGCCCGGAGCCCGCTTCCGCAAGGCGGCGTCCGGAACGAGCGCTGAACCGCGGCCTCCTCTCAGCAGCAGGACGGCAGCGGCCTGATCGACGAGGACTTCACCGCGGCCCGGCTCTACATCAGCAAGATGAAGTCCGAGGTCAAGACCCTGGTGAAGCGCAGCAAGGGCCTGGAGGCGGCGCAGGCCGACGGCAGCCGGCGGCTGGACGACACGCAGCGCGAGCTGACCGCCTGCCAGCTGCGCATCTCCCAGGTAACCGCCACACACCGTGTGGACGGTGAGGACAGTGTGGACAGTGAGGACGGTGAGGACAGTGAGGACAGTGAGGACAGTGTGGACAGTGAGGACAGTGAGGACAGTGAGGACAGTGAGGACAGTGCGGACAGTGAGGACGGTGAGGACAGTGTGGACGGTGAGGACAGTGAGGACAGTGAGGACAGTGTGGACAGTGAGGACAGTGAGGACGGTGTGGACAGTGAGGACAGTGAGGACAGTGAGGACAGTGTGGACAGTGAGGACAGTCAGGACAGTGAGGACAGTGTGGACAGTGAGGACAGTGAGGACTATGAGGACGGTGAGGACGGTGAGGACAGTGAGGACGGTGAGGACGGTGAGGACGGTGAGGACGGTGTGGACAGTGAGGACAGTGAGGACGGTGAGGACGGTGAGGACGGTGAGGACGGTGAGGACAGTGAGGACAGTGTGGACAGTGAGGACGGTGTGGACAGTGAGGACGGTGAGGACAGTGAGGACAGTGAGGACGGTGAGGACAGTGAGGACAGTGCGGACAGTGCGGACAGTGAGGACAGTGAGGACAGTGAGGACAGTGTGGACAGTGAGGACAGTGAGGACAGTGAGGACGGTGAGGACAGTGAGGACAGTGAGGACAGTGAGGACAGTGAGGACGGTGAGGACAGTGAGGACAGTGAGGACGGTGAGGACAGTGAGGACAGTGAGGACAGTGAGGACAGTGAGGACGGTGAGGACGGTGAGGACGGTGAGGACAGTGAGGACAGTGAGGACAGTGAGGACAGTGAGGACAGTGAGGACGGTGAGGACAGTGAGGACAGTGAGGACAGTGAGGACAGTGATTTCCCTGAACGGTGAAGATGTGATGAGATTCTCTCGCTCAGTTTGAAGCCAAGATCAAGTCGCTGACGGAGAACGTGCAGAACGCCGAGCAGAAGAAGCGGCAGCTGGAGGAGAACCTGGACTCGCTCAATGAGGAGATCGTGAGGATCCGGGCTCAAGGTGAGAACCGGGGACGGACCGCGGACGGACCGCGGCCTCACTGTGGGTCTAACACGGCTCTGCTGGTTTTCACTGTGTGGCTCCGCTAACCTGGACACGACGTCCTCCCGACAGAAAGAGTGAACACGATGGAGAAGGACAGCGAGATCCAGTCCGCCAACGAAGTCAAGGTACTGAAAACTCAGTTCAACTTCATTTCTGCAGAACCAGAGTCAGAGGAGACTTCCTGCAGACCCAGACTCAGAGGAGACTTCCTGCAGACCCAGACCCAGAGGAGACTTCCTGCAGACCCAGACCCAGAGGAGACTTCCTGCAGACCCAGACCCAGAGGAGACTTCCTGCAGAACCAGACCCAGAGGAGACTTCCTGCAGAACCAGACCCAGAGGAGACTTCCTGCAGACCCAGACCCAGAGGAGACTTCCTGCAGAACCAGACCCAGAGGAGACTTCCTGCAGAACCAGACCCAGAGGAGACTTCCTGCAGACCCAGACCCAGAGGAGACTTCCTGCAGAACCAGACCCAGAGGAGACTTCCTGCAGACCCAGACCCAGAGGAGACTTCCTGCAGAACCAGACCCAGAGGAGACTTCCTGCAGACCCAGACCCAGAGGAGACTTCCTGCAGAACCAGACCCAGAGGAGACTTCCTGCAGACCCAGACCCAGAGGAGACTTCCTGCAGAACCAGACCCAGAGGAAAGGGTTGATCTAAAAAACGGGCCTGTAGAAAGAAACAGGGTCAGTCCAGGGAGGAGCGCTGGATGTCTTGAGACGGACGTACGAAGACACTCTGGCAACAGGATGACGAGGGAGCAGAGTTTCTGTCAACCGGGGAGGTGGAGACACAGGTGGAGCAGATCAGGGAGGAGACAGGCCGTCACTGAGGGAAGACTGACAGGACCAGGGACAAGAGCCACCTGAAACAGAGACGAGACGTGAGCTTCCTGTTAAACAGGAAGTGACAGAAACAGACCAGGCGGGTCAAGATGAAATGAGGATGAGTTGTTTCCTGGTGGATGTTGGTTGTTTCCTGGTGGATCTTGGTTGTTTCCTGGTGGATGATGGTTGTTTCCTGGTGGATCTTGGTTGTTTCCTGGTGGATCTTGGTTGTTTCCTGGTGGATGATGGTTGTTTTCTGGTGGATGATGGTTGTTTTCTGGTGGATCTTGGTTGTTTCCTGGTGGATCTTGGTTGTTTCCTGGTGGATCTTGGTTGTTTCCTGGTGGATGATGGTTGTTTCCTGGTGGATCTTGGTTGTTTCCTGGTGGATGATGGTTGTTTCCTGGTGGATCTTGGTTGTTTTCTGGTGGATGATGGTTGTTTTCTGGTGGATGATGGTGTTTTCTGGTGGATGATGGTCTTAACGGTCGGAGTCTCTCTGGTCTCCTTCGCCCAGGAAGCCGTGGAGAAACAGATCCTGTCCCACCGAGAGGCCCACCAGAAGCAGATCAGCAGCCTGAGAGACGAGCTGGACAACAAGGAGAAGGCCATCACCGAGCTGCAGGAGTAAGTCCCCTCCGCCCCCTCCGCCTCCTCCCCCTCCTCCGCCTCCTCCACCCTCACCCCGTCCCTCTGCAGTCTGAACCAGAAGGTGGTCCTGGAGCAGGAGACGCTGCGACTGGAGCACGAGAAGCTGCGAGCCGCCGAGCAGGAGAAGAGCCGCCAGCTGCAGGAGCTCACGTAAGGCCTCACACTGCTCCGCCCGGCCTGCCGCCTCCGCCCGGCCTGCCGCCTCCGCCCGCCCTGAGTAACGCTGCTGTCCCGCTGCAGGGCCATGCAGGACCGCAGGGAGCAGGCCCGCCAGGACCTGAAGGGCCTGGAGGAGACCGTGGTCAGTACCGCCAGCGGGGCTTCAGTCCGGTCTGAGGGTGGAGGTCCAACGCCACCAGCGACGAACGCCGGGGTTTAGAGAGTTTAGCCGCCTTTCAGCTGCTTCATGTTGAATCCATAGATTGTAAATAAATGGACAGAGCTTTCGCGACGTCACCCACAGCGTTCCCCACCGCCGTTCTGCCGACTCCAGCCAGTCCAGCAGGACGTGTCCATATTGAACATTTGAAACCAGATGTAATGTGATTGGTCCAGGCTGTCACGTGACCGCATCACGTGGACAGAGGAGGAGCTGTGATTGGGTGATTTATGCAAAATTTAACTCTTAACTTAAAGTCAGCAGATGATTTAAGTGAAAACCAGAGTCTGGTGAAGCAGCAGGTTGTAGAAACTAGAGACAGAGACCAGAATCTGTCCTGAAACCGGGCGCTTTATATGTTTATTTGCACTCTGAAAGTCACCATTTTCCAATAGGTTTCAATGAGACCGGGGCTCTTTTTGAAACCAGCATCATCGCCCCCTGCTGGAATTTTCCCGGAATTGCAGCTTTTTGCACTCCCGCATTATCTTCATGTTTTATGAGCGGAGGCTGGCGCTTGGTTGAATCAGAAGCTCCACCTCAGATAGATCCCTCCGGAGTTCCAACAGTTTCTGAATCACGTCGAGCGGACTGAGGCCGCTGAAGTTACAGAATGACCCCTTCGTTTCTCTATCCTCAGTTCTGAACCGAAGTAACGTGATCCGGTCCCCCAGGTCTAGAACCGTGAAGTAAACCCGTCTCCGTATGAACCCCTGCCTCGGCAGAAGGAGGAGGAGATGCTTGACCCGGTTCACTTGACCCTCTGAGCTGTTTCCTCTGCTGCCTCCAGGCCCGGGAGCTGCAGACCCTCCACAGCCTGCGGAGGCTGTTCGTCCAGGACCTGGCCACCAGGGTCAAAAAGGTGAGACGGGCGGAGTTCTCCACCCGGCAGGTCCGTCTGCTCCCGTCGCTCACAGGTTTACCTGGAACCGGCCGACTCGGCCATGAGCGCAGCATGTGATCCTGGAGAGGGGGAGGCTGTAGATCAGGTGGAGGTTTGAGGGTTCCTGGGTCCGGGGCCCGGTTCCAGCTCTTCTCTGTTTGCAGAACTCTCAGCTGGATTCGGACGAGGCCGACGGCAGCGCCGCGCAGAAACGAAAGATCTGCTTCCTGGAGAGCAACCTGGAGGAGCTGACCAAGGTCCACAAGCAGGTGAGAGCTCGACGCCGTCCCCGCGCCGTCTGCCGCATCTGCCGTTAGCGTGCTAGCTGACCGCGCGGCGCCGCCCGCAGCTCGTCCGGGACAACGCCGACCTCCGCTGCGAGATCCCCAAACTGGAGAAGCGTCTCCGGGCCACGGCGGAGCGGGTCAAAGCCCTGGAGACCGCCCTGAAGGAGGCCAAGGAGAACGCCGCCCGCGACCGCAAGCGCTACCAGCAGGAGGTGGACCGCATCAAGGACGCCGCCATCAAGCCCAAGAACATGGGCCGGAGAGGCTCCGCCCAGATCGGTAGGAGCTGCGGACGGGATGGAGGCTCAGGTTCAGACATCAGGTTGAGACGGAAGGCGAGCGCCGGACGGTCAGACTTCCTGCTTCTCCGCCATTGGGCTAATGGTTGGAAATTTAAAAAAAAGGTCAACTCGCCCAATCAGAATCTTCAGACTAGTAACCAGGAAGTGTTCTCAGTCCAAACGAAACTCCTCTCATCCAGATGGAACCACCGCAGGAAGTTTATTCGACTTTTAGTTTTTAATTAATAATCAGGTCAAGAGACTGAAACACAAAACGTTTCTTTTCGTCAGTCTTTGAACCTAAATGACTCACAGTCACAAATCTGCGCCACAATGCTCCAAAATAACCACCGAGGTGAGCCGAGAATCATGGGAGAATGATGACATTGTTCAAAATGGCCGCCCCCGTGGATCTCCCATGAATCTCTGCTCAATTCCATTGTTTTCAGTTTGAGCTGAGATTCAGACGCTGCTGGTCCAGATCTGCTTTAGCACCAGCTCATGTCCTGCAATGCTAACTGAACTGTTAGCATTAGCGTTAGCGTTTCTGTTTCTGCACGACCCCACTCTGACTTTGATTGACTTTTCTTGAAAGTCCTTCTGTTGTTTTCTGTTCTGCCTCGTTCCTAAACCTGGTAAACCTCATCCTGACTGACCACTTCTTGATATCCGTTGATTCTGGTGCTAGCTAGGAGCGCTATGTCCAACGGGCGTCAGGTCTTTAGGTAGCTCTAAAATTCTAACGAAGGCAGGTTTGTTTCAGTCAGAAGTTTGTCAGCTTAGCTGAGCTTAGCGTACATGAGCCGATACTGAGAGTGGTTCTGCTGTTGTGTGTCCAAACCCAGCCAAGCCCATCCGGCCCGGCCAGCTCCCCGGCGCCCCCATCAGCCTCGGCGTCAACCGCTCCAACCTCATCCAGAACAACCAGCACTGAGGCGCGAGAAGAAGAGCGCCGCCGCCCCTGACTCACAGCGACGCCCACGTTCCCGACTGACGCTCCCGTTTCTGTTCCTGATCCAGATCCAACGCCTTGGAACCCGGCCAAGACCGGGACCTGGTCTAAATGTGTCCATAGTGTAAATCCAGCCGAGCACCATCCCCAGCTTCAGAGCGTTATGCTTTACAAATCTATCACCACCCCACATGTCCTCTGCCCCCTAGTGGCTGCTGTCAGAACAGCATGTAGCCTGGAGACAGTGCTGCCACCAGCTGTCAGCGCCCGGTACTACAGCCACTGAAACAGAACACTGAAGCTCAGATCAGATCGTTTTCCTTCCTCACATGAGCTGATAGACGCGATTATTTATGATAGTGAGGATTAGCCTGTTAGCTTTAGGATTAGCTTATTAGCTTGTAGCTCTTTGCTTCACTTTTAAATAACAGAAACTTGCTGATTCAGCTGATTGAAGAATCATCATGATTGAAGAAAAATAGTTTTAAACCGTTTCACCTGCAGAAAAAACTGTTTTTCAGGAATTAAATTCACAGAAATAATCAGTTCAGCAGATTAAATCTGCAGAAAGCGTCCAAACAAAGAGCATTTTTCAGTGATCTCAGCGGTTTGCACTGTTTTCACAAGTTCATTTATTTTAAAAGTTTTACTTCTTACCATGTTATTGTGGCACACAGAGGTGGTTCTCACCCTGAGGTTCAGGACCCCGTGTCGGGACCACAGCGATGCGGTGCGGGGTCGAGCCTCTGCCTGACCTCTGAACCCACCTCGGGCTTCATTTATTACAATAATTGAATGTTTTGGGTTTCCTGCTGTTTCCTGTCCGCCTGCACAATAAGATGAATTAAACCGACTGTGAAAAACTCCCGTTGTGATTTTCATTTCCAGTCTGAGACCAGTCTGATCCAGAGCTGACGACCAGAGGAATGTTGTCTCTGTCCCGATGGGACAGTTCCACGCTCACACCAGCAGGCGGCGCCTGTTCTCCCGTCTGTAACGATAAATCAGCGTCTGCTGCTTTTACTCTGAAAATCTGTTTGTCTGGAGGCTGCAGCTCCAGATGAAGATCATCTGAACACTGAATCATTCATGATGCTGCTGGCGGGTGGGACTGCCTGGGAGGGGGGGGGAGGGGTGGGGGTGGGGGGGGGGGGGGGTGGAGGAGGGGTGGAGGGGGGTTGTCTGTTGGTCTCTCCCGGGTTAATTACGTCGTTGCAGGCTGACTGTCTGCTTCTGGAATCATCTGAGAGTGAGACTAATATGACAGCTTCAGACCGTCGGGGGTCCGCGGACCTCAGGTTGACCAGCAAGGTGTGTGTGTGTGTGTGTGTGTGTGTGTGTGTGTGTGTGTGTGTGTGTGTGTGTGTGTGTGTGTGTGTGTGTGTGTGTGTGTGCGCGCGCGCGCGCGCGCGTGTGTGTGCAAAGTGGATCAAGTTGGACGGAAACACAAAGCGTGATCCAGTGCTTCAAAATAAAAGCCTTTATTTAGTGACACGTTTCCACATTAAGTTTGAGTCTCTTCTGCCTGGGGGTTTATTCACTGTAGGTTCGTTAACAGGTGTGTGTGAGATCTGGGAGGAGGAGATCCGGGTCATATCTGGTCCAGCTGATCAGCCACCAATGCTGATATGTCTGGCATCTCAGAGGCTCGTCCTGTAAGCAACGCTTGTAGACAAAACTAGACTTAAACGGTGAATTCGAACAGTCTTTCTGCAAACACCAGTATGGCGATCAAAGACTCTTCATATCGACTCACGTTTCTTTTTTCAGATACCACAAAATGCGTCCCTGTTGATTATGATTATTTCCAACACTGCTGCCATCACTGATGGTGCTATGTCAGATTTGTCTCTATTTAGAAACGTAATCTTCTTTTATTTTCCAACAATAACTGCTTAAAATGTATTTATTGTTATATTATACTACAGAACAGTCTGGATTATGATTAGAGAGAGTACAGCGTTACTTCAGTAATCCCAAACTGGGAAATTCTGAATGATGGATGATTATCATGATTACTGCTATTGAATCATTTTCCGTTTGGAAGAGTATACTGTTTGTTTATTTGTTTGTTTGTTTGTTTGTTTGTAAACTGTGGAGCGTGTCTTTTCCTGAAAATTGATATTCTTGATTTATTTTAAAATCACATTTTTAATGTATTATGCTTTGATTTTATTTTGTGAGGGCAGGCTGACGTCATAACAACAACACCAACAACAACTATTATTATTATTATTATTATTATTATTATTATTATTGTTATTATTATTGTTATTATTGTTAGAGAATGTCAGGGAAGCGCAGACAGGTTTTATTTTGAAAGCGCCGACCGGAAGTGGCGGCGCTGACCGCACACTTTGCGTGGCGGTGCGGGAGAGGCGGGGTGCCGCTGGAGCTCAGCCCCGCCGACTGGAGGTCTGCGGCGGACAGAGAGCGGTGCAGCAGAGAGAGCCGGGAAACCCGCCCTGCCTGTCCGAGAGGAGGAGCGCCGCAGCCCGGAGCGAAGCCCGCCGGAGCCCGGAGCCCGGAGCCCGGAGCCCGGAGCCCGCAGCCCGCAGCCCGCAGCCCGCAGCCCGCAGCCCCGCGGCGGAGCGTGTCTCGGAGGTAAGGCCGGTCTGCGGCTCTCACGGGGGACGAGCCGTGCACGCTGCCGCGGCTCCGCGTGAACCTGCAGCGGGGGGCATCTGAGGTGTGCGGTTTCAGCCCTTAGGGGGCAATTCAGCGATCCACGTGCGGGTGCACCTTGTGGCTCCTGCCCCGGCGGAGGGGGGACCGGGACCGGGACCGGGGGCGGCGGCGGCGGCGGCGGCCGCTCCCCCCTCGCCCTGCCGGCCCGCGCTCCTGCAGCCTCGCTGATGTGGCTCTTTGTTGTGGATGGATTAAACTGCCCCTTTGTGCTCTGCGGGCTGAGCGGGGCTTTTGGAGAGGACCCCCCCTCCAGCTTTTACCCCGCATACCCCTCTCCCCTGCCCCTGCCCCCCCCCCCCCCCCCCCCCCCCCCCCCCCCCCCCCCCCGCCAAGCACCTCCATCCACACTTGTTGGAGTGGGTGCTGCTCTGAGGCTGGGGACAAAGGCGTCCAGCTGGGAGGAGGGAGGGGGGCAGGCCCAGCTGTGTGTGTGTGTGTGTGTGTGTGTGTGTGTGTGTGTGTGTGTGTGTGTGTGTGTGTGTGTGTGTGTGTGTGTGTGTGTGTGTGTGTGTGTGTGTGTGTGTGTGTGTGTGTGTTGGGGGTTTGCAGGTGCTGCAAACTCCCAAGGTGCTTACTTCACATTCAGGTGTTTCCTCCGTCGCTGCAGACCAGCAGGGATCAGCTGGAGTCTGGTCCTGAAGCCCCGGATCAACCAGCTGATCCTGAACCCCTGGATCCACCAGCTGATCCTGAACCCCTGGATCCACCAGCTGGTCCTGAACCCCTGGATCCACCAGCTGATCCTGAACCCCTGGATCCACCAGCTGGTCCTGAACCCCCGGATCCACCAGCTGGTCCTGAACCGCTGGATCAACCAGCTGATCCTGAACCGCTGGATCAACCAGCTGGTCCTGAAGCCCCAGATCCACCAGGCAGATCTACGATGGTTCAGTCTGGACTCGTGGTGATACTCGGTCAGGCGTCGGTTCCGCCGCTCCTCCAGGCGATGCCGGAACGTTCCCCACAGAGCAGTGAAGACGGAACATTCTGGAAACGCTCAGGCTCAGAACGCTGACCACGAACGCCGCGGTCTCGGTAGACGCTTCCTGGAAAGGTGTGTTTGGTTTCTTATAGCAGCGTCCGGCAGCGCCCTCGTTGTCCAGCAGCGCCCCCTGCTGTCCGGCAGCGCCCCCTGCTGTCCAGCGGCGTCCCCGTTGTCCAGCAGCGCCCCCTGCTGTCCGGCAGCGCCCCCTGCTGTCCGGCAGCGCCCCCTGCTGTCCGGCTGGCTCACTGCGGCTTCACAGGCGAACATCAGAAAACGTCGCCGTGTAAACAGAAGGTTTTTCTGAAACAGTGTTTTTTTCAATGTCGCTCAGTCGATGGGGCCTTAGATGGACCGTGGACCCCCCCCCCCCCCCCCCCCCCCCCCACCACCACCACCATTACAGTGAAGCCAGGCCGTGGACACGCCCCTCTTTCACCAGCGGACAAGAGCAGGAGGATTCACAATGAAGACAAATGTTTATTACCCCCCCCACTCCTACCCCCACCCCCCACCCCCTAACCCTCAGCCTCCACCCCCCACCCACCCCGTGACCTCAGCCTCCACCCCCCACCCGCCCCGTGACCTCAGGCTCCCGCTCCTGAACCCTAACCCCTGATTGGAGTTGAACTTTATTAACCCCACTCGAGGGGCGGAGCTACGTCGGATCGACCTGGATGAGTCCGGGTTCCTCATTCAGGTCCAGGAGCGCCCCCCGCCCCCAGAGGGAACCACAGCTTGGACACCACAGCTCTGGGGATTCCAGGTCTGATGAATCGACACTTTTCTTTGGAGCTGAGCTTTAATCTGCAGACGCCCCCCCACTGTGAGAGGAGCAGCTCAGTCTGCCGGGCCTGGTGAGGAGGAGGCCTGATCCGGTCCTGATCCGGTCCTGATCCGGTCCTGATCCCTCCTGAGCTCCATCCTGATCACGGACTCTAACTGGACGGTTCCTCCAGAGCGCCATCAGAGCGGCCCGGTTCCTTCTCTCTCCGGGTTCTGAGGGGCAACTGTTTCAGCTGAAAACGCAGGACTTCTGTTGGGCTCCGTTTCCACGGCAACGGACCTCTCAGCCACTGGAAGTGCAACTTTTTAAAAACGGCTCCTGAGGTGGAGCGTTACAACTCCGTCGTCATGGAAACAGATGAAAACCCAACGTTCTGCTTGTAGATGACAGAAACGCTGGTCCTGGTTCCTTCATGTTCTTCTGGCCCTGGCCCTGGCCCTGGTCCTGGTCCTGGTCCTGGTTCCTTCATGTTCTTCTGGCCCTGGCCCTGGTCCTGGTCCTGGTTCCTTCATGTTCTCCTGGCCCTGGCCCTGGTCCTGGTCCTGGTTCCTTCATGTTCTTCTGGCCCTGGCCCTGGTCCTGGTCCTGGTTCCTTCATGTTCTCCTGGCCCTGGTCCTGGTCCTGGTCCTGGTCCTGGTCCATAGTCTGGGTCATCAGAGAGTCCAGCTGTGACGTTTCAGTGTTTCTGTTTATGAAGACAGAATTGCTGAGTCAGCGTTTTCCCAGGTCTGGACCTGAGACTCTGGTTCGGACCGGCGCTCCAGAACTCCAGCGTTCTTCAGGCACATGACTGCTCTGACATGAGAACCATGTGGAAACATGTGGACCAGAACCCGTCGGACCGTCGGTCTTTCTTCATGTAGTGACTCCAATCAAAGCGACAGCTGAGACTGGACCTGGTCCAGACTCCAGGTCCAGTGGACCCGGTCCAGGAGGACTTGTCTCCTCCCCGGACAGACGAGGACGTGGTCTGACCCCCCGGATCCGGTCTTCAGGAACACTACAGCACCCGAGCTCTCGGCGGTGTCGGTCCGAGGAGCAGAACTGGTCTGATACTGATTTCCTTCTGGTTCCTGTTCTGAGTTCCAGTGGATCGAAGTTGGGAAACGTGTTGAAACAAGTTCTGGTTCCGTTCCGGTTCTGAGGTTCTGGATTGAACAGTTTTGGTGGAATGGCGTTAATGAGCGACGGTTTCCAGAGTGTCACACGGATCTGAGGGTTCTCGAGCGGACAGGATCAGGTGTTCCTCCATGAGGAGAACCTTCAGGAGAACCTCAGATCCTGAACTCACGTGGTTCAGGTTCTGCTCTGGACCGTTTCACCCTGCTGAAGCTGAGACCGCCATGGAGGCCCAGACGGCCCCCAGCCGCCGCCGCCAATCTATTCTGGGTGTGTGTGTGTATGTGTGTGTATGTGTGTGTATGTGTGTGTATGTGTGTGTGTATGTGTGTGTATGTGTGTATGTGTGTGTGTGTGTGTGTGTGTGTGTGTGTGTTGTGTTCTCACACCGCACTAAAAGCACCTGCTCCTGCCGCCTCCTCTTCCAGGATGTCATGTCGGCAGCGGCGGCTATTTCAGGGAGCGAGGAGAATCTGATATGGGTGTGTGTGTGTGTGCGTGTGCGTGCATGCGTGTGCGTGCGTGCGTGTTGGCGGGGGTCCATGTTTCCCCCTCACTCCCCGGGGATGGATCTGAGTTGACCTGGGAGTCTGGAACCCAGCAGGAGTCCAGGACCGCCAGGGAGCCGCCGCTGTGCCGATCAGATTCCCTCCGCGGCCGGATCAGTTACCGGATCCATCAGTGTCAAATGCTGTGGTTTCAGACGGGAGGGAGGAGTCAAGCTGTGGGGGGCTGCTAACTAGTGCTCACTAATGCTAACTAGAGCTAACGAGAGCTAGCTAGTGCTGACGAGAGCTCAGTAGCCACTGAGCTGGAGCATCGAGCTACGCCAGTGGGCGGGGTTTGTCCGGGGGCCATGCTGGCCTCGTTTCCATGACAACGGCGCTCAGAGACACTGAAAACACAACTTCTTGAAAATGATTCTCAAAGTGGGAGTTTTCAAAAACGCTCTGACTCCATCGCCATGTAAACGCTCAGACTCGGTCTCCCTGTCGGGTCCTGCTCAAGAGCACCACGGCAGCAGTCACTGGTTCTCCTGTAAAACGTGAAACTTTTCAGAAATGAAAACAGAAAAAACATTTTTGTTTTCACTGGAAGTGTCGCCATGGAAACGGACCTGAACCTGAACTGAAGGAACCAAACGAAACGAAGACGGAACGGCTCCGATCTCCAGGTTTTTAAAAATCTGGCCCGTGACCCCGAAGGAGGGTCGCTCTGAGATCCCAGTCCAGAACCGCTCCGCCTCTGGAAATACCAGCTTCACTGTGTTCTCGCCGTTTCTGTCAGTTCGATGTTCTCAGAACGTTCTGATGGTTCTGTGTTCTGAAACAGCAGAACCTGGTGGACCCGCCTTGGTTCTGCTGCTGGTTCTTATTTCAGCGGTCTGGAGTCCAGATCTGCGTCAGGACTCGTTCTCCAGGTGGATGAATTTCACTGATACAGTGTGAAGTGCTCCTCCCCCACTGCCAGTCACATTCACCCGTTCACACACACATTCACACATGTGGTCATACATGAGTGCAGACGGGTATCGGTATCGGTGTTGGTCCTGGAGCCAGCAGTTGACCCTCCTAAAGGAACCTTGTCTTGTGTGTCCCGTGTTGCAGTTCTGCCGTCGGACATGAGGACTCCTGCGGTTCCGGGTCGCTGAGCAGCCGAGGTCGCGTTCCGGCGGCGGCGCCGTCATGGCCGACAGGGAGGCGCCGCCCGTGCCGCCGGGCCAGGCCTACGTGGAGGTGGAGTACGACTACGAGTACAAGGCCAAGGACAGGACGGTGAGCATCCACCAGGGGGAGTGCTACCTGCTGCTGAAGAAGACCAACGAGGACTGGTGGCAGGTGCGGCGGGACGGCGGCGCCAAGCCGTTCTACGTGCCGGCGCAGTACGTGAGGGAGGTGCGCCGCGCCCTGCTGCCCCCCCAGAAGCCCGCCCTGAGGGCCAAGCCCACCGTGCTGGACATCCGCCGGGCGTCCGACGAGAACCTGAACCGGCCCGCGGTGGAGCTGAGCAGCTTCGGCCGCCCGTCGCCGTCCTCCACGCCGTCGCCGTCGTCCGACCGCGTCACGCCGCCGGCGCTGTCCAGGGACGCCAACCAGAACCTGGGCAGCCCGCACCACTGCAGGCTGGTGGCCGAGCTGGTCCTGCTCCACAACAACAACAACCATCACCACGGCAACGGCGCCACGCCGCCCCGCACGCGGCCCGACTCGCCGCCGCCGCCGGGAGACGACCGCGCCAAGGGTCCGGACGGCGACGGGCGCCGGCGGACCGGCCCGACACGCGGCGCAACGACTCGGAGTCCGGAGACGAGCTGAGCAGCAGCTCCACCGAGCACATGCAGGTCAGTCCGTCGCCGTGGAAACCGAGGAGCGGCGCCCCGGCGGCGGTCCGGGCCGTCGGCTGAGTCCGGGCGGGGCGAGCGCGACTGAAGGTTCCCGGTTCAAACCCGTGCTCTGTGTTCCATGGTGATGGCAGCCCGCCCCCCTCCACCACCTTCCTCCCTCCCTCCTCCTCTTCCTCCTCCTCTTCCTCCTCCTCCTCCTCTTCCTCTTCCTCCTCTTCCTCCTCTTCCTCCTCCTCCTCCTCCTGAACCGCCTCATTATTGTCCGGCGCCGTGTCTCCAGTCCACCAGAGACAGAATCACTGTATTGTTCCCATCATGCACTGTGCCATGGTACTGCTGACGGAGGTGACGTAGCGTTCAGTCAGGCTGATGGAGGAGGCTCATGGGAACGCCTCTCACCTCCGCCTGTGGTTTACAGGACCAGTCAGGCCTCCCGGTACCCGGTTCGGTGTAGCTACTGGTTCTCGTCCTACCGGAACGTTCCACGTTCTCACATCCGGCTCTGCTGCAGGTGGTTGAACCGTCTCCCGTCTAACCTGGGACGGTTCGCCGTCCTCCTCCACCTTCCTCCACCTTCCTCCACAGCAGGACCGGCTGAAAAGGAGGCCCCGCTTGTTTTCCAGCGCATACTTCACATTCCTGCTCCAGCGCCTACACACACACACACACACACACACACACACACACACACACACACACACACACACACAGTGAGGGAGCAGATCAGTGTGTTTCCCTCTGGAAGCCGGCAGTCGGAGCGTTGGCTAATCTAACATGGAGCTCCGTCAAACCGTCGAGTTTCTGCTCGCCGACCTTCTTCTTCTTCTTCTTCTTCTTCTTCTCCTCCTCTCCGTCGGTCTGGCCGTCAGTTTCTCTTCTCCTTCAGTGTTCCGCTCTGTCTGGACGGCTTCCTGTTCCTCCTCCTCTCACCTGTCTGTGGAGAACACACACTTTCTCCTGGTCCAGGACGAATCGGACTGGATCAGCTCCATGTAAACGCTCCAGTCTGATCAGATCGGTCTGATTGCTCTTTCAGGTTTTGGTCTGATCATAGTCTGCTGGTTGATTCCTGTTTGACACTGACTGCAAAGCATGATGGGATTGATTCAGTGACTGACTCAAGTATTCAGTCTGATTGTTGTGGAAACGGACATCCTGAACGCCGCCCCACCGCCGGCCGCCTTTCACCTTGAGACCAGCTGCTGTTTGTGCACGTGAGGGTGTTCCTGCGGTGGACGGATATAGCCCCCCCCCCCCCCCCCCCCCCACCTTCCGGCTCCTTGTTTGCATACGGGTGACAGCGCCCGAGGCGCCGGGCTCTCCGGTCACCGTTACGTAAGCGGTGCCGGCTGCGTCCGGAGCCTTCCAGACAGCCGCCGGTTATTTTCCCGCTCTGGACGAGCGGACGGCTCAAACTGGAACGCTTCTGAAGACGGCGGTCCCCCGAGGGTTCCTGTTCCAGACCAGTCTGGGCTCCATGAGGGAACCGTTCCTGTTCCAGGCCGGTCTGCGATCCGGTCTGACGTCACTGCATCGATAGAAAGTTGAAGTTTGCGGATCATGGCCATCATTAGCGGGTGTTCCATGTCCTAATATTGGTGTCCTCCTTTAACATTTCGTGTGATTGGATTCTGAGTCCGGTCTTGATAAAACGAGGCTCCTCGACACACTTTCCAACACAGATGTGGTTTGTGAACGACAGTGCGAAGAGTTCATTTAGTTTGAAGTCAACATTCAGGAAGCTAACGTACGGCTGTGTTTAGGGATAGTAACTGAAATCAGGCTTTTGATTTGACATCCATCAGAAGTCCAGTGTTTGCCTGATTCAGCGCTAGCTTGACGAACGCAGCTGAATCAGACACGTTGAGGTTCTTCTCCTGATACACGTCGCAGTGAGAACTCCACAATCTACAAGTCGCTTCACATCCTGTCAGAATGCCTCACGTCTCCCGGACGAAGGCGTCTGGCGTCTTCACTGAAGTCTGCGTGTGGTGTGTGGAGAAATGTTTTGAAAGGTTCTGTGCAGCTTTTCCGGTTTGAAGTAAGTTGCCGTTTGGCAGAAATCAATCCCGTGGAGTTGAGAGTCGGGGCGAGTCGGTTCTCTGGTCGTGTTTTCTCCCGTATGTTTCTGCTGCTCTCTGACTTGTTGCTCTCGGTCTTTCTGTGCAGCAGATTGTCTTTCGTCGGATTATCGCGCCGCCGCGGATCAAACGCGATATTGGCGAGCCGGCCGAGGTTTGTCCAGCCGGCTCGCCAGCGTGTGGGAGGACCTGGTGGAAGCGTCGGTGCGGAGGAGTTCTCCAGGCGTCCAGGGTCTCCGTCACACGCCGCCGGTGGCAGTAATTACTTACCTGACAAAGAGACAAGAGGACGAGCTGCGAATCGGCCGGCGCTGGAATGTAGCAACCGTTTTGCTCGAGGTCGTTTAGCGATTGAAATGAGTCGACTGCAGGAGGAGCAGATGAACCGACGCGATGTTTGTTTTCCATCAGTGTTCTCGATACGTTCCCTTCAGCTGCACACTGATCCTGCGGCGGAGAGGCTGCCGCGGCGCCGCCGTCAGCTACTCGCCCAAGCAGAGCATCGATAGGAGTACTTACTAAATACTGTTAAACCCAATTCATGCTCTGTGTGCAACAGCTGAGCTATGTGCAGCATCGAACCAGATACCCGCTGTCGGTGCGTCTTTGCATGTTCTCACCGATCCGGCTAGAACGCCTGAACCAGAACAGCTGGACTTGATCAGCTGTCTTGAAAGAACTTTCTGTCCTTGAGGAAACTCAGGTTTCAGACTCGCAGAGCGGACGAGACAGAACCCAGCGCAGTGTTTGAGGCCGGAGCGCGGTCGACCGTCACACTGCACGGCCCTGAACAAACCCAGACCTGGAATCGCTCAAATCCATCTGCCCAGTCTGCGTCCTGGAGGGTCCGGACGTCCAGGAGGCTGAACGAGCCATCAGAGGTCATTCCAGGGATTTGTGGACTGACCTGGGATCAGTGGACCAGACTTTCAGCTCACAGCCGAAACAGTCAATCGTAACGACGGTGAAAGACGCAGATCTGAGCGGGACCGTTTATTATGGTTCCAGGATGTGGACTCTTCAGCTGCTTTTCTTCTCGTGATAGAACGCCCCGGTTCCGGTTCCGCTGGATCCAGTTCTGCCCTTTACACCCGTTGTGTTGTTGGGTCAGTTTTGGTTCTGGTTCAGGTTTATGTTGGTGTAACTGGTCCACTGTACATCCGTTGTGTTGAGTCTGCGGTCGTCCCAGATTGTATTTTCTTGATTCTTTTTATGTGGAGAAGTTCACATTTTCCCTTCAGCGCTCCTGTTGCCACACATTGTGTTTTACCCTCCACTGCTGGAGACCCGGTCCGGGTCGGTTCTGATGAGGTGGAATGACGTGGACGGCGAGAGGCGGCGGGAGCGAGGGAGCAGCGTCCTGCCAGTCGAACACCGGGACGCCCAGAGACCGCCGGCCTCCAGCTCTCCTCCGTCTGCCCTCCTGCTGCCTCCGTTTCACCGGTGAACTGTTTCCAGGAAGCACAGGGAGCTCAGAGACCTGGAGCGGATCCCGGGAGGCCGGATCAGGCTGCGGGACCCCCCCACCCCCCCCACCCCCCGCTCAGCCTCGTCTCCTGCGTCACAGACGAGCTGCAGCACAACAGATGTTCTTACTTGTGTTCCTCCAGATGTTTGGTCATCAGTGTTTCAGGAGTCGTGGTTCTGCCTGAACACTGACGGAATTGGCGAGCCACAGAAAGCGTGTTTGTGTTCATGTTGGCTGGATTTGATCTGTTTCGCTGGATCATTTGGGATTATCATCTGTTTGTTAGCCAGCTGAGCTAATCCAGCGGAGATGGACTGATGTCCTGTGGACGACATGGAGCATGAAGACACGAGTCAAAACGTTCTCTTCTGTGTAACGATTCTCTCTGAAGGCCGCGGTCTCGGTCCGGTGGACTCTGTCGGCCGCTCGGTCAGCTCACCAGAAGCTCTGATTCCCGGTGACTCGGCTCGTGCTGCAGCCGGCCGGCGGCGGAGCGGCCGCCGGCTCATCTGAATATGTCGCCATGGTTGCGAACGCCCACTCGTTTCCAGATGAATGGAGGCTTGAGAGCCGGCGGGTCGGCTGGCGGCCCCACAACAAGCCTCTCTGCCGGGAGGAGGTCCCGGTCCGGACCACATGACCTCCGACCCCTCTGGGAGACGGATGACTGGCCTGGAGTCGAACAATGGCTCGGTGTGCAGAACTGCAGCGAGCGCTGAATCAGATCAGAGCTGAGCAGCCAATCAGCAGCCGGGAGAGGACGGCAGGCCGAGACGGACCGAATCATTCTGGCAAAATATCAAGAGGAGGACGACGGTTCAACGCCAGCAGCTTCAATTCAGCTTTATTTATAAAGTGCTGAGTACAACATAGTCATTCCCAGAAACTCAACCAGCAAATCAACCAGCAAGTCAACCAGCAACCAGCAACTCAACCAGCAAGGGGGGGGGGGGGGGGGGGGTCCAGCTGTAACCCAGGAATGGACTGAACACAACCCCCTTAATCCACACACGTAAGAAGATTGCATTCTAGTAAGTGTGTGTGTGTGTGTGTGTGTGTGTGTGTGTGTGTGTGTGTGTGTGTGTGTGTGTGTGTGTGTGTGTGTGTGTGTGTGCACGGTAAGCCCCTCTCGTACCCGGCGATCCCTGGAACACGGCTGGGATGATTATGGCGCTCGCTCTCCGTGTCTCCGCTGCTTTAATCCTGTCAGAACCGTGTAGAACATGAAGTCTAGAACCGGAGAACCAGGACTGACGGAACGACCCCCAGCACCCGGACAGATGACCTCTGACCTCCGTCAGGAAGGCGCCTGTGATGACGACTGACCCCGTTTGTTTCCGTCACTGTCCGGTTCCAAGGGGGAACGCGGTCCGGCGATCGGTTCGGGTCGGGAAACTGAGCAGATGGTGAGCCAGCCGGGGTCAACCGGGGTCAACCGGGGTCAACCGGGGTCAGCTGGGGTCAGCCGGGGTCAGCCGGGGTCAGCCAGGACCAGGACCGGGGTCAAACTGCCGGCACGCCACCCGATCCTGCCACCCGATCCCGCCACCCGATCCCGCCACCCGATCCCGCCGGTGCTCAGGTTCCTGTCGGCGGCACTCGGTGGGAGCCCCCCCCCCCCCCCGTGGCTGAAGGTTCCCGGCCCGGAGAACGGACCGTGTCCGGAGCCAGCGGTTTGGCCCCGGCAGGCCGAGCGGACAGTAGAACCATTCCGGTTCTCACGGCAGTTTCATGAAGACCAGACAGACCAGACAGACCAGACAGACCACGGCTCTCACCGTGGCCGGTTCCCCGACGTTCCCCGACGTTCCCCGACGTTCCCCGCTGGACCGTCTCTCTGGGCAGACGGGGGACCGGGGACGGGGACGGGGACTCAGAGAGGGGAGGACCACTGACCTCCGACCCTCCCCGGCACAGACACAATGCATGTGTCTGTGTGTGTCTCCACTCCCCAGGGTACACACACACACACACACACACTCAGTCTTGTATTTCTATCCTTGTGGGGACCGTCCATTGACTCCCATTCATGTCTAGCCCCTAACCCTGACCCTTACCCTAACCCTAACCCACACCACAACAAAGCCTAACCCTAAAGAAATGTTTTTGACCTTTTACTTTTTTCAGTAACAACAACATGGTCAAGAAAACGCTGTTTCTCCTACTTAGGACCGGAAAAAGGTCCCACAAGGCACGTCGTTCCACGTTTTGCTATCCTTGTGGGGACATTTGGCCCCACAAGGATAGAAATACAAGAACACACACACACACACACACACACACACACACACACACGCACTCACACCCGGAGCTCCGCCCACTGCTCCACTTTCTCCGTCACCACAGGCTGTGATCATCATCACTGATCATGATCGGCTAATCTGATCAGATCAGCGCCTGAAGACACGTCTGGACCGGAGCACGCACGCACGCACGCACGCACGCACTCACGCACACACACACACACACACACACACACACACACACACACACACACACACACACACACACACACACACACACACTCTCTCTCTCTGCCTCGTCTCCTGGATTCACCCTGAACAGTGTCGCTGTGAACCGAGCGTGTGAACCACAGACTCTTTGACCTCCCCCGAAGGTCATGACCTCTGACCCCCAGCCTGCTATGAGACTAAGACCCCCCCAGTGGAGCAGTCCGCCCCCCCCCCCCCCCCCCCCCCCCCCCAGGTCTTCAGGTCGCTCAGCTAATGAGTTTCTATTTTCAGACGAGCAGCAGAGCTCAGAATAGATCTAAGACCTTCTAATCGTCGGCCGAGGCCTCCTGTCCTCCTCCACTCCTCCTCTCCTCCTCCACTCCTCTCCTCCTCTCCTCCTCCTCCTCCTCTCCTCCTCCTCCTCCTCTCCCTCTGCGTTGGGGGCGGAGCTCTGTCCTCCGGGTCCTCGGACCTCCTGTTGAGACCCCCGCTAACCCGGCGCCGCTCCTTCGCTTCGCCGTGCGTCTGCTCCGTCCGGCCATGTTCTCCTCCGTCAGGACTCCACCCTGTGCTGTGAGTACGGTCAGGGTGGCTCAGTGGGTGGAGGTGGAGGTGGAGGTGGAGGTGGAGGTACGGAGTTTGGGACTTCTACTTCCTGTCTCCGTCTCGGCCCTGCCTCAGGAGGCTGAAGCGCCGCCGTCCTCATGACGGACGGATGGCGTGTTGGGAGACTCTGGTATCGGGAGGCTGGGCGGTATCGGACCTGATAGGTGGAATCGGTATCGGTATCGGTATCGGTACATCGGCTGAAGTGTTTTCCTCTTCAGATGAACGTTTCCTCTGAGAACACAGAGCTCCGACAGCAAGGGACTCAACACTCCTGATAGCGGCCATGTCTTCACCATCGTCCTCCTCCTCTTCCTCTTCGTCCTCCTCTTCCTCCTCCTCCTCTTCTTCGTCCTCCTCTTCCTCCTCGTCCTGTTCGTCCTCCTCCTCCTCATCGTCCTCCTCCTCCTCCTCTTCCTCCTCCTCCTCCTCCTCCTCCTCTTCTTCGTCCTCCTCTTCCTCCTCGTCCTGTTCGTCCTCCTCCTCTTCCTCCTCCTCTTCCTCCTCCTCCTCCTCAGTCACCAGGTTTCAGGTCGACTTGTCGTCACTTCTTCATTGTTCCGGCGCTTTCTGTCTTTTCTTGTCACGTTTCTCCCTCCTGTAGGAGCCTTTCATACCTCCTCCACCCCCTCCTCCACCCCCCACCTCCACCCCCTCCTCCACCCCTCCCTCCACCCCTCCCCCGCCATTGTCACCCTCTCTGACTGTTCTTTGTCTCTCTGTACCATCAGCCCTTGTTGTCTCTCGCTGTCTCCGCTCAGTTCATCAAAAGAGCCCCCCCCCGCCCTCCTGCCCCCCCTCACAACAATCGGCCACCGTTGATGCCGTGGTGATTACAGTAGGCATGGGCCGGTTACCGGTTTTAAGGGATACCACGGTATGAAAAAGTCAAGGTTTCAAAACCACTAAAATCTTCCGTCATACCGTTCCTGCAGTATGAGCGTTTTTTACTGTGACGTCTAATCAGGGAGGAAGCAGAGGTCCCTCGCTGTCTGAAGCCCCCCCCCCTCTGCAGCTCTGCAGGCTGTGTGATGGCTGGAGGAGGAGAGCCTCCGCAACTTTTTCCGCCGTCCAAGCGGACTAAGTCGGCTGTTGGGGAATACTTGGGCCACGGCTTGGAGGAAGAAGGTCGCCCGACGTGCAGAACGTGCTTGAGGACAGTGGCAGCCCGAGGAGGGATACATGGAATGTGATGGCGTTTCTACGGAGCACCACCCATCGCTGTACGCTAAATTTAAGGAAAAGTTAATGCTGTCTTGAAATGAAGGAGCGTGTTAGCGTCTGGCTTTAGTGAAATGAGCTCGTTACCGAGGCAGATATGGTAACGACCACATCTTATCTTTTCTTCATCTCTATCTTTTAGTAACTTTTTTTATATTTTAACTGAGGCAGATATGGTAACGAGCTCGCTCAGGATTTATCTTAGCATGCTAGTTACCATATCTGCCTCAGTAAAAAATAAGTTATCTACAACTTTTTTCTTTCATCAGTCTTTATTGCTAAGATTGATAACTGATTACTCGCTAACACGACGCGAGGAAGAGAGACGCACATGTGATGTTTTACTTTGTCTTATTTTTATTTTTAGGACAGAAAAAACAGAAAATCAAAAAATAAGACTGTTCAATTTAAACGTTTTTCCGTTTTTTTTTAAATACAGACATTCAAAGTGCACATGTTCGAGCTGCAGTCATGACACCGTGACACCGTGATATTTTAGCCTCAGGCTATCATACCGTCAGCATCTCATACCGGCCCATGCCGAGATTACAGCCTGATTATCACACCTCCGACTGTTTCCAGCAGCCGGAGAACCGGCGCTTTAGTGGAGAGACGGAACGTTCCGTCACTTTGATCCCAGGAGGTTCTGATGTGGCTCAACGGTTGGCTTCGCTTTGGTCTGTGGTCCTGGTTTGATGAGTCATAAACTGTTTATAACAGATCATGGAAACGGTCCGTTTATCGGACGATGTTGATCCTTCAGAGGCCAGACTGAGTCGTTCAGCCTCGTTTGCTGGATCGGACTTTGACCGGTCTCTGGACTCGTCCGGTCTCTGGACTCCTCTGGTCTCTGGACTCGTCTGGTCTCTGGACTCGTCTGGTCTCTGGACTCGTCCGGTCTCTGGACTCGTCCGGTCTCTGGACTCCTCTGGTCTCTGGACTCGTCTGGTCTCTGGACTCGTCTGGTCTCTGGACTCGTCTGGTCTCTGGACTCGTCTGGTCTCTGGACTCGTCCAGTCTTTGTCTCTGGAGTCGTTTTTAGTAAAAATGCTGAAGCAGGGGTTTCGGGCACAGGGTTGCCGTGGAAACGGGGCCTGGAGTGTGACGTTCTCTCCAGCAGCTGATCTGAAGCAGATCTTTTTCACATGAGACTCGGCGTCTGATGAAAATCCTGAAACACGGCGATACGAGGTAGAAACCTGAGCGGTGAAGCAACAGTCGCTGCTTCCTGTCAGAATGTCCCAGAAATCCCTGCGTCCTCACAGGACGCCAGAGTTCCCTTCGATTCCCAGGAGAGACGCCGTCCGTCCACCTGACACCTGATCAGTCCGTCCTCTGAAGACGCTGCGGAGAGACGGCGGTATTTTTATCCTCTGATCTGAATATTCAGAGCCCTGCTTGATGTTAGCGTCCTACTTTCTGTGGGAGCTGCAGGGACGACCCCCCCCCCCACCCGCCTGCTCCACCCGCCTCCAACCCCCCCCAGCTGCCTCCTGAAGCAGGACCGTTCAGAGTCCGGCTCTCTGGACTGGTTCCAGTCTCTGTTCTGGTTCCGGTCTCTGAATTGGTTCCAGTCTGGCGAGGTGTCGCTCAGAGCCTCCCTGAGTATTTTGGTGCTGCCTTGTAGCGTTTTCTCTCCGGTCCGGTCTGATGGACCCGGTCCGGTCTGATGGACCCGGTCCGGTCTGATGAACCCGGTCCAGTCTGTTGGACCCGGTCCGGTCTGATGAACCCGGTCCAGTCTGTTGGACCCGGTCCGGTCTGATGAACCCGGTCCAGTCTGTTGGACCCGGTCCGGTCTGATGGACCCGGTCCGGTCTGATGGACCAGATCCATTCGGAAGTCAATGAGGCTCAAGAGAAGCAGGTCAGTCTGGAGCTACAGGAAAGGAAAGCAGGGGCAGATATCAGGAGAGAAGACCTGCTTTTACACCGGGATGGTCTGGTGGTAGTCTGGTGGTAGTCTGGTGGTTGTCTGGTGGTAGTCTGGTGGTAGTCTGGTGGTAGTCGGGTGGTAGTCTGGTGGTAGTCTGGTGGTAGTCTGGTGGTAGTCGGGTGGTAGTCGGGTGGTAGTCTGGTGGTAGTCGGGTGGTAGTCGGGTGGTAGTCTGGTGGTAGTCGGGTGGTAGTCGGGTGGTAGTCTGGTGGTAGTCTGGTGGTAGTTTGGTGGTAGTTTGGTGGTAGTCTGGTGGTAGTCTGGTGGTAGTCTGGTGGTAGTCGGGTGGTAGTCGGGTGGCAGTCTGGTGGTAGTCTGGTGGTAGTCTGGTGGTAGTCTGGTGGTAGTCGGGTGGTAGTCTGGTGGTAGTCGGGTGGTAGTCGGGTGGTAGTCGGGTGGTAGTCGGGTGGTAGTCGGGTGGTAGTCTGGTGGTAGTCTGGTGGTAGTTTGGTGGTAGTTTGGTGGTAGTCTGGTGGTAGTCTGGTGGTAGTCTGGTGGTAGTCGGGTGGTAGTTCGGGTGGCAGTCTGGTGGTAGTCTGGTGGTAGTCTGGTGGTAGTCTGGTGGTAGTCGGGTGGTAGTCTGGTGGTAGTCTGGTGGTAGTCTGGTGGTAGTCTGGTGGTAGTCTGGTGGTAGTCGGGTGGTAGTCGGGTGGCAGTCTGGTGGTAGTCTGGTGGTAGTCTGGTGGTAGTCTGGTGGTAGTCGGGTGGTAGTCTGGTGGTAGTCTGGTGGTAGTCTGGTGGTAGTCGGGTGGTAGTCTGGTGGTAGTCGGGTGGTAGTCTGGTGGTAGTCTGGTGGTAGTCTGGTGGTAGTCTGGTGGTAGTCGGGTGGTAGTCGGGTGGTAGTCGGGTGGTAGTTTGGTGGTAGTCTGGTGGTAGTCTGGTGGTAGTCTGGTGGTAGTCTGGTGGTAGTCGGGTGGTAGTCTGGTGGTAGTCTGGTGGTAGTTTGGAGACAGTCGGTCGTCACAGCAGAAACTCTGCCTCTCAGTTGCGGTTTGGTTTCCTTTCACATGTTTTTCTGATGCGGACTGAACCACTGAGTCGAGGGTTGGTAGATATGGAATTGTAGAAATGCAAAAAAAAGAAAAACCCCTGAGGATGAGGAAGAGTAGCTCAGGACTGGAGACTGAAGCCCGTCTCCTTCAGGCTGACGGTTGCCATAGCGACAGTCCAACCTGTTGTTTCCAGGGTGTCTTTGTCTAAATGTGAAACAAAAACCTGTTTTCAGAAGGAACGCAGTGTGAACGGGTCCTGGACCAGGTCTGTGACTGGATCATTCTGTCGCCCCCCCCCCCCCCCCCCCCCCCCCCCCCCCCCCGGCCCTCCTCCATCAGCCACTCAGCTTCCGGGTTTATGGCCCTGGTAATTAGCTCCAACCAATCAGGGTGGAGGCATTAGGGCAGGATTAATCATTAACTGGGGGGCTTAGCTGTCAGCTGTTAGCCGTGCAGGAATGCCACTAAGCCTCCATCCCCCCCCGACCCTCCAACCCCCCCCCCCCCCCCCCCCCCCCCCCCCCCCCCCCCAGAGGCCCAGCTGTACTTCTGTTGACAGCCAGTCCTGCCGCCTGGTCGCCTTGTTTCTGCGGCGTCACCTGGACCACATTTCCATTGTTCAGCGGCGTTGAGCGGCGTCGGCCCTGAGCTGCCCCCCCCCCCCCCCCCCCCCCGGTGCGGGGTGTGAGCGCTGAGCGTCTTTGTGCCGCCGCCGCTCAGAGGGAGTGATAACAGCCAGATCTGGAAACGCCGCCGTGTCATCCATACCTGGGTGAACCAGAGCAAGCGGGCGTCTCTTCGTCTCGCCGCTTGTGGGCGGAGTCCATCACACCCGGCTCTCCCTCCGTATTGGACGCCGGCTCGCCACGGCCTCCGTTTCGACTCCCGTCAGTCTGGTTCTGAATCAGCAGAGCGGATCAACAGTCTCCTCGTCCTTGAGGGGCGCCGCCCCCCCCACTCGTCACTCACCACTCACTTCATTATCACTCATACTAAAAAAAAATATATAAAAAAATTAAATAATAAATTACAATTATTATGGAGTGAATGTTTATCTATTTTTCTATGAGCAT
Organism: Salarias fasciatus; assembly: GCF_902148845.1. Classification (NCBI taxonomy): domain Eukaryota; kingdom Metazoa; phylum Chordata; class Actinopteri; order Blenniiformes; family Blenniidae; genus Salarias; species Salarias fasciatus. The sequence goes on along the minus strand of NW_021941399.1, from coordinate 67,047 downwards.
AATAAAAACTATACAGGGAGTGATGATGAATTAGGCTGTTTCGTTCATCCGTGTCGTCCGATCAGTGACGTAGATCCGGTTTCCGCTCTGGGGCGCAGAAATCTTTGGCCTCTGGTTGAAAGTTGGACATGTGCAGTCGCTCCTCTTCAATACAAGACACGGGCGATCTGGGCGCACATTTCATGGCTCACAGCTGAATACAAAGGGATTGTTTTCGTACCACCACCCTCCCGCCATGCCAGGCGCTGACATGTAGCCGACAGACAGATCAAGGCAGGAAGTTGGAGACGATAAATTGGAGATGCAGATAAGAACACAGAGGCAGGTGTCTCAGCTGGCAGAGAAACGCTGCACACTGGGTCCAGGTGATCCTCAGAGGAGCGACAGAGGTGAACTCAATATTGTAAATGGTGTGCACACAATGTTTTTAACACTGCTATATTGTGAGACACATCTTACAGTAGGCCCTCCAGAAAATAGTAGTCTACGTTTATAGAGGTTCTATGTTCATTTGCATTGTTGACATAAAATTAACACATTTAAATCATACAATAGTTTATCATCACTGAGAAATTTGCTTCTCTCAAGGACAGAAGGGCAAACTTTATGTACAAAAAGTAGTAATACAAGAGTATTGTTGCTTCTTGCACTTGTAATTTATGTAAATACAATGGTTTAAATCTTAAATGCATGTTTGCTTTTTTATCTTGGTTGTTCAGGGTTGTTTTTTGGCCATAAATTAGGTTTGTTTGAAAGAAACTCTGACTACAATTTTCCTTCTGACTTTGCATCTTTCTTAAATTCAAAATGTTTTAAAACTCTTTAATTCATTAAAATCGACAGAAACCCTGTTTTTGGCATCTGCCTATTTTGGCGTGATCGCCCCCCCTAAAGAAAAGTGCACCAGCCGCCACTGGTAGAGGACCCAGTGCCCCCCCCCGCTCCCCCGCCGTGTCCAGGTGTGTGTTGGAGTGAAGCCGCTGCTCCGCCGTCTGCTCAGACTCCGGGACGCCTCCCAGCAGACGGCGGCCGACATTTGGCCGCGGCGCCGGAGGTTAATCGCCTCGGTGGCCGTGAGGCGGCGGGACTCTGATCCGTGTTGTCTCAACTGTGTGTGTGTGTGTGTGTGTGTGTGTGTGTGTGTGTGTGTGTGTGTGTGTGTGTGTGTGTGTGTGTGTGTGTGTGTGTGTGTGTGTGTGTGTGTGTGTGTGTGTGTGTGTGTGTGCGCGTTCTTGTATTTCTATCCTTGTCGGGGCCAAATGTCCCCACAAGGATAGCAAAACGTGAAACGACGTGCCTTGTGGGGACCTTTTTCCGGTCCTAAGTAGGAGAAACAGTGTTTTCTTGACCATGTTGTTGTTACTGAAAAAAGTAAAAGTGCAAAAACATTTCTTTAGGGTTAGGCTTTGTTGTGGTGTGGGTTAGGGTTAGGGTAAGGGTCAGGGTTAGGGGCTAGACATGAATGGGAGTCAATGGACGGTCCCCACAAGGATAGAAATACAAGACTGTGCGTGTGTGTGTGTGTGTGTGTGTGTGAAATGCCACAGATGTGCTGCTGATGGGCGAGCGGCGAACGCGGTCCGACTCTGTCCAGCCATGCAGAAATCTAGGTTAATGTGGTCATACGGACACCTCCTCCACCTCCTCCACCCCCTCCACCCCCCCACCCCCTCCACCCCCCCACCTCCACCCTGGAGCACTGTGTGCAGAGGGGTGGCGCCGGATGTTGACAGGATGCAGGAAGTGTCAGCTGCGTCTCGCCGTTCTGGGGGGGGGGGGGCAGATTGATGCGTCGTCCCGGAGCTCGCCCTGCCCCCACCCCTCCCCCGCCCCCCCCAGGCCACCTGGCTTCAATCACCCCGGTCACAGCGCCTGATTGGCTGCGTGTCGCCATGACGACCAGGCTGCCTTTACCCCGCTTCATCTGATTCAATTACACAACCCATTATGTAAGGAGGGGTGTGTGTGTGTGTGTGTGTGTGTGTCTCTGTCTGTCTGTCTGGTCCTGCTCCTGGACCTGGTCCTGGTCCTGATCCTGGACCTGGTCCCAGTCCCGGGCTCCATGCTGACAGTAGCTAGTAGTTCTGCTCTGGCGCCTGGACAGGGCCCTGGATCCGGTTCTCCTCCGGTTCTCCTCCGGTTCTCCTCCGGTTCTCCTCCGGTTCTGCGGAGCATCGGGATCCGGTTCTCCGGGTCAGGTGAAACAGAACGGTTCTCTTCTCGGTGGGGGCGGTCGTGGTTGACCCGAGACTCGGTCCTGGTCTGAAGGGGAACTCTGAGGTTCTCCTGCAGCTTCCTGTTGTGTCAGATCTGGTTCCTCTTCGGCTTCCTGTTCTGTGGGTTCTGAGAGGAAGACGGCGGCGTTTCAGCGCTGGAAGCTCAGCGTGTTCAGAGGTTACATCAGAGGCGAACTGTCCTGCAGAGAACGGAGAACCGCTCTCAGGTCCCACACCGGTTCTCCTCTCAGGTCCCACACCGGTTCTCCTCTCAGGTCCCACACCGGTTCTCCTCTCAGGTCCCACACCGGTTCTCCTCTCAGGTCCCACCCCGGTTCTCCTCTCAGGTCCCACACCGGTTCTCCTCTCAGGTCCCACACCGGTTCTCCTCTCAGGTCCCACACCGGTTCTCCTCTCAGGTCCCACACCGGTTCTCCTCTCAGGTTCCGTTGGACTGGAGCAGAGTTCAAACGCTGGTCTCACCGTGTGCTGCTGATGGTACCATCCAGCTGGACCAGGAGAACCCACTCCAGGTTCCACTGAGGCTGGATGCCAGGGCTCTGCTGGATGTCAGGGCTCTGCTGGATGCCAGGGTTGCTGACCTTTGCAGAACCCTGGTTTGACCCTGGGATCATCCTGTCGACACGGAGAGCAGCAGAGGAGGAAACATGGAGGGTTACAGGAACCAGGCGCTGATACCGATACCGATACTTCAGTGTACTGTTCTCAGTAGAACCTGTACGAAGACTTCCTGTGCCACATTGGAAGATCAGTGTTTTGTTGTGGATTTTCACAGGCGGCGGTCAGATCGCAGGGAGTCTGGTCAGACATTCAGGGAGTTGTACTGCTGGCCCGGCGGGCCGGTGGATCCTGAGGTACGGTGCTCACTCGTAGCTCAATCAATTGAGCGCAACTGCGAATTAACCGCGAGCGGCGCTGTTATTATTATAATTATTATTTTTTCCTGGCCGTTGTCCGGGTGCCCCGGAATAACATTTTTTTATCGTTATAAGGTGGAACTTGTGTCTTCTCCTGCTCTCCTCCTCCTGCGATGCACCGCTGACTGTGAACGCGAGGCGAGCGAGTGACGCGCGTTCACGTGCCACGGGAGCGAGCGGCGCTGCTGCGCACAGCAGGAACAAAACCTCGTCTTTGATAGGAATCACGTAACGCTACGTTTTATTCACAGTCCCATTGGGAATTAATGTGGAATGATTTATTTATTTATTTTCAAGGCATTATTTTTCGCTGGCCCGCATTGCGCAATCTACCGGCCGGACGGTTTGGAAAGCGCTCCCGGGCCACCGGGCCACCGGGCCACCGGGCCACCGGGCCACCGGGCCACCGGGCCACCGGGTCACCGGGCCACCGGACCACCGGGCCACCGGGCCACCGGGCCATTTAGAATGTCCAGCCCTGGAATGTGAGGCGCAGGTCAGCAGGTCACAGTGTTAATTTTGACATGAATTTTTCATTTCATTTTAGTCTTAGTCCCTCACCAAAGACTTGATTTAGTTAAAATCACGTTTTAGTTTCTTAGTTTTGTTTTGTTTTAGTTAAAATTTAGTCTGTGGAAATAAGTTTTAGTTTTAGTCTTAATTTTAGTCTTGATGAAATTTGACAGTTTTGTTGTACTGTAGTAAATTAGATAGATAGAAAACTTTATTGTCCCAGTAGGAATTTGTCTTGGGCACAGTGCAAAGTGCTTCATCAACACACACATAAAAACAACACAACATAAAACCACAGCAGCAGAAGTGCAGAAGGATCCGTGTCGCCGTTGTAAAAACTCCACTGTGAGCAGATCTTTAATTATGTTTAGATATTCAAACTTAGAATGTATCATATAACTCTTGTATCATAAATATGAAGATCTATGGCTTGTTGGAAAAAAATTACATATATGAACTTCAGATTTTTTTCTGTAAATTCTTACAACAAATGACAGCCTGCAAGAAAAAAGCTCCAATCACAATGACCAGCAGGTGGCGGTAATGCAGCCAACGGGATGCAAGCTGCCGTAAAACATCACAGAAGAAGAAGAAGAGAAACACAGCAAAATACAGTGCTGCTGCGGTGCTGCGTCTCCGTACCGGAGCCGGACCGGAGCCGGACCGGAGCCGGGCCGGACCGGAGCTGAACCGGAGCTGAACCGGAGCTGGACCGGAGCCGGACCGGAGCCGGACCGGAGCCGGACCGGAGCCGGACCGGACCGGACCGGAGCCGGTGAGCCCGGCGTGAGGACGGTTGTCACCCAGCTCGTCCGGCGGCCAGCGGCAGCTTTTTCGTCACATTTTTACTGGTCAGTTCATGATGTTCAGAGATTTTGTTTTAGTTTTTGTTTTCATCACTTATTAAATTTACGTTCTCGTCACAAATTAGTCACGGAATAAAGGGTCGTCAACGAATAGTTTTCGTTTAAGTTTTCATTGACAAAATTAACACTGGCAGGTCAGCAGGTCAGCAGGTCGGCAGGTCAGCAGGTCGGCAGGTCAGCAGGTCAGCAGGTCAACAGGTCGGCAGGTCAGCAGGTCAGCAGGTCGGCAGGTCAACAGGTCAGCAGGTCGGCAGGTCAGCAGGTCAGCAGGTCAGCAGGTCGGCAGGTCAGCAGGTCAGCAGGTCGGCAGGTCAGCAGGTCAGCAGGTCAGTCGGTGCTGCAGTTCTGGATGTTACTGCGGAACCTGTAGAAACATCTGGAAGGAGAACCTGATCCAGCGAGACGCAGAAGCAGCTCAGAAACAGGAACTGAAGGTTTAACTGCAGCATAAACTGTAGCATCCAGTCTGACCTCTGACCTCAGTCTGACCTCAGTTTGACCTTTGACCTCAGCCCGTTCCAGGGGGTTCCCACCGCGGTGCAGCCTGGGTCCGAACGGAGCTGAATCAGGGTCAGTATCTCTGCTGGTCTGAGGAGAACCTCAGCAGACTTCAGTGGAAGAACCCGGTTCTGGTGGTGTCTGTGGTCTGGGCTTAGACCCGGACCCGGCAGGTGGAACCCGGCAGGTGGAACCCGGCAGGTGGAACCCGGCAGGTGGAACCCGGCAGGTGGAACCCGGTGAACCTCGGCAGCCTCGGGCTCCGGCGGAGGAGAGAATTCCCGTTTAGTTCTCTGATTTTCAGTTTCCTGTTCTGATCTTGGAAAACGCCGTCGCCGGCGGTTCTGCGTCACAGAACGTGTTTCCTGTTCCTGTTGGTGAGCGGTGTTTGGGTTCTGAAGGTCTGGTTTCGGGTCCAGGTTTAGCGGTCTGGTTCTGTAATGGTCCTGCAGCGCCGTCTGTTCCTCCGCTGAGGGTTTATTCTTATTTCAGAACCTTCCAGGCTTCTCGTGTGAGAACGGTTCTCCGGTGCATTCCAGTCTTTCTGCTGTTTCCATGGAAACGGGCGTCGTTTTCAAAGTGTCGCCGTGTGAACCGGAACATTTCTGAAGCCGTCCTCATGTCCTCATGTCCTCATGCTGCTCTGTGATCCAGAGAAATCCTGCAGACTAACCGTGACTTGACCTTTGACCCCTGAGGTTCTGGGTTCTGAACCTTCATCCGTCAGAAGGTTGAAGAACCGAAGCGTCTCTGATCAGAGGAAGTCCAGCCGGGGCCCTGTGTGGCCCCCGACTGACGTGATTCCACGCTTGGCGTCACTGACTTCCTGTGTCCCCTGTCCCCCCGCAGACCACGTCCCCCACCGGCCCGGGCCGCTCCGAGTCCCCGGTCTACACCAACCTGCAGGAGCTGAAGATCTCCCAGTCCAGCCCGCCGCCCGTCCCCTCGGGGTCCCCCCTCCACGTCCTGGGGGACTGGGAGACCCACAAGGACCCGAGCGGCAGGCACTTCTACTACAGCCGGGCCACCGGGGAGCGCACCTGGAAGCCCCCCCGCACCCGGGACGCCGGCGGCGGCGCCGGCAGCGTCCGCGGAGACGGACAGTCCAACCAGGACGCCGAGGTGAGACCAGACCGGCGGCGGTCCAGATCCGGACTGACACGTCGGCGTCGGTTCAGTCTGTCCTCGTCCTCTGTTCAGCACTGTGACACACACACACACACACACACACATACACTGGTGTTCAGTCCAGTGTTCAATCCATTCTGTTTGTGTCTCATGAGGAATCTTTGAATCTTTGAATCTTTGAATCTTTGAATCTTTACACCTGAGGAAGCAGGAACGACTCAGAATCCAACATGGCCGCCGTCTGCAGATTCACTTCATCCTGAACTTTTTTAGATCTTTTATCTGAAAACACACTCAGCTTCCAGCCTGTTCATCCCTCCATGTCACTAGTCTGGAGCTCAGCTGCTCGTGTTTGGTCAGAAGTCTTATTTCCTGTCAGGTTGTGTTTCCAACGCTGCCCCCATGTGGTGGCTTGTGTGTACTGCAGCAGTACATGAAGCACTAATTGTTATTATTTTTCTGTTAACCATGTCTGTTTTAAACATTTCTAAAACCATTTATTTTCTCGGGTTATTAAGAACTTATTTTGTTGAAGAAACAGGAAACAGATTCCCTCCTCGGGCGGCTCATGACTGCCCCACTGTGGCCGCCGCCAGAACTGATGGGTGGAGAGAAAAGCTTAGTTACATTAAAAATGTAATCTGTGAGTAAAGCAGCCGTGGACTGGTGGTTTCAGCCGTCTGTGGACTTTACCTGAACAGCAGGTGTGTTACGGTTGTTGTTCCGCTGTGCGGTTCTGACGGTGTGGATTCTGCTGTTAGCATGTTAGCTAGTTAGCTGCCACCTGGTGAACGCTGCCCTCCAGAAACCAGCCGCCGTCGGGCCCCGTTGACACCTTTCAAGTGAAAACAATCTCGTTTTCCTCCGTCTCCACGGCAACAGAAGTGGTTTTCAGTGTCTCCAGCTCCGTTGCCGTGGAGACGTGTGAGCGTTTGTAACGCCGCCTCCTCCTCCTGCAGCCGCCGCCCTCGGAGGACGCCTGCCACAGCACACACTCCAGCCAGTCCGACAGCCAGTGCGGCTCGCCGCCGCGGGGCTGGTCCGAGGAGCTGGACCCGCACGGAACCACGCTCTACGTGTCCGACCTCACGCAGGAGAAGGTGCGGCGCTGCCGGTACCGCCGCCGTCCGCCTGTACCGCTGGCGTCTGCCCGCACCGCCACGCTCTAACTCTGCAGGCTGCGGTGGATCGTTGTGTGTGTGTGTGTATGTGTGTGCGTGTAGTTCGTTGTGTGTTTGTATCGTTGTGTGTGTAGTTGTGTGTGTATCGTTGTGTGTGTGTGTGTGTGTGTGTGTGTGTATCGTTGTGTGTGTATCGTTGTGTATGTGTTTGTGTGTGTGTGTATCGTTGTGTGTGTGTCGTTGTTTGTGTGTGTGTATCGTTTTGTGTGTGTGTGTGTATTCTTTTTGTGTGTGTGTGTGTATATCGTTGTGTGTGTGTGTGTGTGTATATCGTTGTGTGTGTGTGTTTGTATCGTTGTGTGTGTGTGTGTGTGTGTATCGTGTGTGTGTATGTATCGTGTGTGTATCGTTGTGTGTGTGTGTGTATCGTTGTGTGTGTGTGTGTGTGTGTGTGTATCGTGTGTGTGTATGTATCGTGTGTGTATCGTTGTGTGTGTGTGTATCGTTGTGTGTGTGTGTGTGTGTGTGTGTGTATCGTTGTGTGTGTTTGTGTGTGTGTGTATCGTTGTGTGTGTATCGTTGTGTGTGTGTGTGTATCGTTTTGTGTGTGTGTGTGTGTGTATATCGTTGTGTGTGTGTGTAGTTGTGTGTGTGTGTGTGTTTGTATCATTGTGTGTGTGTATCGTTGTGTGTGTGTGTTTGTATCGTTGTGTGTGTGTGTGTGCATCGTGTGTGTGTGTGTGTATCGTGTGTGTGTGTATCGTTGTGTGTGTGTGTTTGTATCGTTGTGTGTGTGTAGTTGTGTGTGTGTGTGTGTTTGTATCATTGTGTGTGTGTATCGTTGTGTGTGTGTGTTTGTATCGTTGTGTGTGTGTGTGTATTGTGTGTGTGTGTGTGTATCGTTGTGTGTGTGTGTGTGTGTATCGTTGTGTGTGTGTGTTTGTATCGTGTGTGTGTGTAGTTGTGTGTGTGTGTTTGTATCATTGTGTGTGTGTGTGTATCGTTGTGTGTGTGTGTTTGTATCGTTGTGTGTGTGTGTGTGTGTGTATCGTGTGTGTGTGTGTGTGTGTATCGTTGTGTGTGTGTGTAGTTGTGTGTGTGTTTGTATCGTTGTGTGTGTGTGTTTGTATCGTTGTGTGTGTGTGTGTGTGTGTGTGTGTGTGTGTATCATTGTGTGTGTGTGTGTGTGTAGTTGTGTGTGTGTGTGTGTGTGTGTGTGTGTGTGTGTATCGTTGTGTGTGTGTGTGTGTAGTTGTGTGTGTGTGTGTGTGTAGTTGTGTGTGTGTGTGTATGGTTCTCCATGGTTCTCCGTTCTGTGCTTGCAGTGGATCAGACACGTGTGTGTGTGTGTTTGTATCATTGTGTGTGTGTATCGTTGTGTGTGTGTGTTTGTATCGTTGTGTGTGTGTGTGTATTGTGTGTGTGTGTGTGTATCGTTGTGTGTGTGTGTGTGTGTATCGTTGTGTGTGTGTGTTTGTATCGTGTGTGTGTGTAGTTGTGTGTGTGTGTGTGTTTGTATCATTGTGTGTGTGTGTGTATCGTTGTGTGTGTGTGTTTGTATCGTTGTGTGTGTGTGTGTGTGTGTATCGTGTGTGTGTGTGTGTGTGTATCGTTGTGTGTGTGTGTAGTTGTGTGTGTGTTTGTATCGTTGTGTGTGTGTGTTTGTATCGTTGTGTGTGTGTGTGTGTGTGTGTGTGTGTGTGTGTGTGTGTGTGTGTGTGTGTGTGTATCGTTGTGTGTGTGTGTGTGTGTGTGTGTGTGTGTGTGTGTATCGTTGTGTGTGTGTGTGTGTGTGTGTGTGTGTGTGTGTGTGTGTGTGTGTGTGTATCGTTGTGTGTGTGTGTGTGTGTGTGTGTAGTTGTGTGTGTGTGTGTATGGTTCTCCATGGTTCTCCGTTCTGTGCTTGCAGTGGATCAGACACGTGGACCAGCAGGGCCGGCCGTACTACTACAGCGCCGACGGGTCCAGGTCTGAGTGGGAGCTGCCCAAGGTACTGCCAGTCCACGTTCTGGGTCGGTCCAGAACCCCTCTCAGAAACTAGACCAGTATCGGTATCAGGTCCGGTACTCCGAGCCGTGCTACATGCTACATGCTAACCATGGTTAAAGTCTGACTCGGGTCCAGTCGGGTTCTGGGTATCAGGTCCCAGCTGAGTGCTGGACTTGTTCTGGTCTTGACCAGACGGACTGGGTTCTGGTGGGTTCCGCTCGGCTCCAGCGAGTTGGTTCTCCTTGGCAGCAGGCCGGCCGATTTAGAGCAGCCTGGTTCTCCCGTGGCCCCCCTCCCCCCGGCCCCCCGCGGTGCGTAGCCTGGTTCTCTAAGTGGATGACGGTCTGGACTCTATTCGTGGCCCTGTCTCTAATCCGGAGGCGTAACGTTCCGTCAGTGAACTGGAACGGCTCTCCGGTTGGACCGATGGTTTGTCCTCAAGACGCGTCCCTCTGCTGATGGTGCTGTGGGCGGTGAGGGGAGAGGTGGGGCCGGGGGGCGGAGACAGCGGGGGGTCCGGATCTGGGTGGACCGGCTTCAGCTGCCTTCTCTGTGTCCGCAGTACAACATGTCCCCCCAGGCCGGAGACGTCCCCAAGACCCGCAGTCTGGAGAGGAAGCAGCCCGACCCCATCGTCCTCACCAAGTGGAGGCACAGCACCTACGTCCTGGACCTCAACGACAAGGTAGGACCCGACCGGACCCGACCGGACCCGACCGGACCTGACCGGACCCGACCGGCTCGGCGCACCGGTTCATTTCAGTCCAGTCCAGTTCAGATCAGTGTTCGGTTCACTCCTCCCAACCGGTTCAGTCCTCGATCCAGTCCGGTCCTCTAGATCCGTTCAGTGCTCTGGATCAGTTTAGTCTTTGGTTCAGTTCAGTCCTCCAGCTTGGTTCAGTCCTCGGTTCAGTCTTCGGTTCCGTCCAGTCCTCTGGATCGTTTCAGTCCTCAGTTCATTCCTGGATCAGTTCAGTCCTTGTTCCAGTTCAATCCTCCGGTCCAGTTCAGTCCTCTGGATCGGTTCGGTCCTCGGTCCAGTCCAGTCCTCCTCTCAAATGTGGATCTGAATTCAGGGGAGGAATCGGTTTCCAGAGCAGGAACTTGACGAGTTCGATTCCCAGCATGACTCCTCTTCATGGTGTTGGTCTGTTCTGGTTCTCCAGGCGGTTCTCCAGGTGGTTTTCCAGGTGGTTCTCCAGGTGGTTCTCCAGGCGGTTCTCCAGGCGGTTCTCCAGGCGGTTCTCTAGGTGGTTCTCCAGGTGGTTCTCTAGGCGGTTCTCTAGGCGGTTCTCCAGGCGGTTCTCCAGGTGGTTCTCCAGGCGGTTTTCCAGGTGGTTCTCTAGGCGGTTCTCTAGGCGGTTCTCCAGGCGGTTCTCCAGGTGGTTCTCCAGGTGGTTCTCCAGGCGGTTTTCCAGGTGGTTCTCTAGGCGGTTCTCCAGGCGGTTCTCCAGGCGGTTCTCCAGGCGGTTCTCCAGTCCGTCACATAGCAGCTAAACTGAACTGAACCACATTAAAACACAAAATCCCCCAAACCCATTCAACACCTTTCAGGTTTGGCAGCTGTGGTTGATACCAAGACGCTTCTGGAACTCGTCCCGTGTTGAGTTTCAGGCCGACGCCCCCTCAGGGACCAGGAAGTGCTTCCTTCCTGCTGGAGGTTCCAGCTGGTCTCGGCTGTAAACTGTGGCGCTCTCGTTGCAGTTCTCCAGACTCTGGAGGTTTGCGTCCGACTCGCACAGGAAGACGTTCCGCCGCTCGCTCTGCTCGGATGAAGTTGGTACCGCTGCTTCGTCGCCCGACAGTCGGCGGGAATCGCTGCGTTCTGATCTCTGGCGGATCTCGGCCAATCGCTCGTCTGATCCCGGCTCTCCGGTTGTGAACGGGATGAGGGGCCCCGTTTCCACGGCGACGAGTTCTGGAAAACAGAAACATTGATTTTTGGGTCCGTTTACACGACAACGCTGCTCAGACTCCGTAAACGAGAACGGTTCTTCCAGGAGAACTTTTCCAAAATGCTCCATCGTCATGGAAACGGATGAAAACGACACTTTCTGGAAACAACAGTCACGTAACAATCAGACGAGTTCTGTCCACATCAGTGTCTGTGTTCTCCGTTAATGTTCGGTGTGTTGTTCTCCATCTTTTCCTCGCAGTGCACTGTTCTCCGTGTTCTCCCATCGCCGTGTCTCTCTGCGGCATCATCTTCAGAACGTTGTCGTGTAAATGTGAAACTTTCCTGGAACAGAAACACTAATTCGTTGCGTTTTGACTGGAATCGCCGTGGAAACGGAGCCCGAACCTCCGAGACTGCATGTTGATCTGAACTCTAATGAATCTGTGAATCTGTGATTCCTCATTTCTAACCTCCACCTGTCTGCTTGTAGTTCGCCTGTAGTTCGCCTGTAGTTACTCTGTCGTAGGGCTTCAGTTAGCCTGTAGTTATCCTGTTGCTAACCTGTAGCTATTCTGTAAATATTCTGTAGTTAGCCCGTAGTTAACCTATAGTTAGCTTGTTGTTAGCTTGTAGTTAACCCGTACTTAACCTGGAGTTAACCTATAGTTAGCCTGTAGTTAACCTGGTGTTAGCCAGTAGTTAGCATGTAGTTAGCCCCCAGCTGTCCCGTAGTTAGCCCGTAGTTAATCTATAGTTAGGCTGTAGATAACCTGTAATTACCCTGTAATTACCCCGTCGTTATCCCGTCGTTCCCGCCGTCGGCAGCCTCTCACGCTGTTCCTCTCGTCGGCAGGACTCTGGTCCGGCGCCCCGGCAGAGCTCTCCGGACTCCGACTCCTGCCCCTCGTCTCCCAAACTGCCCTCCACCGTTAGTATCCGCCCACTCTGCATGACTCATCTGCCCCCCACCAGCCTCGCCTCTGTGCTGCAGCGTTAGAGCTCCTCCTGCTGGTGACTCTCAGCCACTGCTCCCTCTGACTGTGGTTTCCGTCCGCAGCCTTCGGAGAAGTGTGGAGTCCTCAACGTGACCAAGATCACCGAGAACGGGAAGAAAGTCAGGTGAGATTTATCTGACAGCAGAACTCTGAGTGACTCAAAGGTTCTGGAGGGTTCTGGAGGGTTCTGGAGGGTTCTGGAGGGTTCTGGAGGGTTCTGGAGGGTTCTCATCTGCTTCTGTTGACCCAACAGGAAGAACTGGACGTCCTCCTGGACGGTGCTGCAGGGCTCCTCGCTGCTCTTCGCCAAAGGCCAGGGAGGCAGCACCACCTGGGTAGGTCCCCCCCAAAACCCCCCAAACCCCCCACAGCTCCACCTGGTAGGTCCACCCCCCCTCCCCCCCACAAGCCCCCCCAACCCCCCACAGCTCCACCTGGTAGGTCCCCCCCAAAACCCCCCAACCCCCCCACAAGCCCCCCCAACCCCCCACAGCTCCACCTGGTAGGTCCCCCCCCCCACAGCCCCACTGCTCCACCCCTCTTCGCTGTTGGGGGTGTTTGATTCCTCCACCTCCTCGGGGCGGTGCAGGGTGGAGCTGATAACTTCACCACAGCTCACATCAGTTGTGGAGCTTCGTCTCCATGGAAACCAGACAAAACGCTGCTTGTTTAAAGAACAGCAGGAAGATCGAATCTGTTCTGAAAACACCTGATTTTCACTCCTTCACCCTCAAACTTTCACTCATTCACCCTCAAACTTTCACTCGTTCACCAACCAACTTTCACACTTTCACCCACAAACTTTCACTCGTTCACCAACAAACTTTCACTCATTCACCCACAAACTTTCACTCATTCACCAACAAACTTTCACTCGTTCACCAACCAACTTTCACACTTTCACCCACAAACTTTCACTCCATCAACAACAAACTTTCACTCGTTCACCCTCAAACTTTCACTCGTTCACCAACAAACTTTCACTCATTCACCCACAAACTTTCACTCATTCACCAACAAACTTTCACTCGTTCACCAACCAACTTTCACACTTTCACCCACAAACTTTCACTCCATCAACAACAAACTTTCACTCGTTCACCCTCAAACTTTCACTCATTCACCCACAAACTTTCACTCATTCACCCACAAACTTTCACTCGTTCACCAACAAACTTTCACTCATTCACCCTCAAACTTTCACTCGTTCACCAACAAACTTTCACTCATTCACCCTCAAACTTTCACTCGTTCACCAACCAACTTTCACACTTTCACCCACAAACTTTCACTCCATCAACAACAAACTTTCACTCGTTCACCCTCAAACTTTCACTCGTTCACCAACAAACTTTCACTCATTCACCCTCAAACTTTCACTCGTTCACCAACAAACTTTCACTCATTCACCCTCAAACTTTCACTCGTTCACCAACAAACTTTCACTCATTCACCCTCAAACTTTCACTCGTTCACCAACCAACTTTCACACTTTCACCCACAAACTTTCACTCCATCAACAACAAACTTTCACTCGTTCACCCTCAAACTTTCACTCCTTCACCCTCAAACTTTCACTCGTTCACCCTCAAACTTTCACTCCTTCACCCTCAGACTTTCACTCCTTCACCCACAAACTTTCACTGCTTCACCCACAAACTTTCACTGCTTCACCCTCAGACTTTCACTCCTTCACCCACAAACTTTCACTGCTTCACCCACAAACTTTCACTGCTTCACCCACAAACTTTCACTGCTTCACCCTCAGACTTTCACTCCTTCACCCACAAACTTTCACTGCTTCACCCACAAACTTTCACTGCTTCACCCTCAAACTTTCACTCCTTCACCCTCAGACTTTCACTCCTTCACCCACAAACTTTCACTGCTTCACCCACAAACTTTCACTGCTTCACCCTCAGACTTTCACTCCTTCACCCACAAACTTTCACTGCTTCACCCACAAACTTTCACTGCTTCACCCTCAAACTTTCACTGCTTCACCCACAAACTTTCACTCTTTCACCCACAAACTTTCACTCCTTCAACAACAAACTTTCACTCGTTCACTCTCAAACTTTCACTCCTTCACCTTCTTTCTCGCCGCTCTCTTTCTGGAGGGTTCAGTGATTCGGTGGTGAGCTGGACTCGTCCTCCAGCTGCCGGGTTCGAACCGTGAGCCCAGGATGAGTTGGTGGACGTCCCACTGTCCCCCTGTCCCCCGTCCTCACCCTGTCTCTCTCTCTCAAGTCCCTCTACCGCGGCGGCTCGCTCCCCGAGCTGCTGCTCGCCCTGCTGAGCTGGAGGCGCTCGCTCAAGCCCCGCCCCCGCCCGGCCGTGTCCTATGTCCAGGCCGCAGCCGTACGTCTCCACCCGTCCGTCTCCACCCGTCCCTCTGCATGTCTGTGTCCTCCCCGCCTCACTCCTAAAACCCTCATCCTCTGCTAACGCCCCCCCCCCCACCCCCGCTAAAGCTAACGTTTGAAGGGTGCGTTTCATTTCCACACCACAGCTTACGTCCGATTCCTCCGTCCTCCTCGCCGCCGCTCAGTTTCAGACGAAGTCAGATTGATTTCTTAGAAAATACCAAACAGGAAGAACATGCAGACTCCACAGCAGCGAGAGCAGGGAGAGCAGGGAGAGCGCTCCACTGCTCCACCGCGGCTTCTCTCTGTCACAAAGCTGCACCCGAGTCTCACTTCAGAGGCGGGGCTTATTATTTATCTAGAGAATCCTATTGGCTGGAGGATTTGGACACGCCCCCAGGTCAGGATGAGGGAGAGCAGAATAGTTTCAAACATTCAGAAGAAGGAAAAAGAGAAAGTGGAGGAATGGTTTAAATGAAAATGAAGATGACAGGAAAAAAGACTTAAAGGTGCTGTAGGCAGGATTCAGCATCCCCGCCATCTTGCTTAGGTTTACCTAAGCAAGATGGTGATTTGACCCATCTAAGATGGCCATTTGAAGCCCAGCACAGCCAATCCTGTCCTGTTTTCTCTGACATCACACCCTTACGCAAGTTAAGCCCCTCCCACAAGAACGTGCAACGAATGCCGCTCGGCCAATCACGGTTAGAGCCTCAGGGGCTCTTCTGATTGGTCAAAGATACCTGGAGCTGTGGAGATTCCTTTTCAGCTCAGAACAGAGACAGATGGAAACGCTGCGCCCTCGCGGTAGAGCAGTGATGCTGCACTCCTAAAGGATTATCAATGATACTCTAACATTTAATCCAGAGAAAACACAGAACAATTAGCACTGACTGGCAGAATCCTGTCTACAGCAGCTTTAAAAAATGAAAATAAAATATTAAATAAAAAAGAACATTATATATAAAACAGACAATGGAAAATAACCTACAAAGGAAATAAAAGGAAGGGATTTGATGAAAAATTATTATTTTTAATTTGATTTGCAGGAATGAAGATTTAAACGATTCGTCCAGAAACACTGGGAGAGAGAGAGAGAGAGAGGGAGAGAGAGAGAGAGAGAGAGAGAGAGACTGCACGGATAACAGGACTAATGGTTTTAATGAAGAGTGTGTGTGGACTAGATCAGGTGTTTTGTCCCGCTGGAGGCCTCTGACCTCTGACCCCTCCTTTCTGCAGAAGTTCGGCAGCACCCAGTCCAAGCCCGAGTTCACGGTGGACCTGCGGGGCGGCTCGGTGGACTGGGCGTCCCGGGACAAGTCCAGCAAGAAGCACGTGATCGAGGTATCGAACCGGGGTCCGTCCGGCTCCGCCCGCCGCTCCGCCCGCCGCTCTGACCTCTGCTCTGACCTCTGCTCCTCTCACCCCCAGCTGAAGACCCGTCAGGGGACGGAGCTGCTCATCCAGTCCGAGATCGACAGCGTGATCAACGACTGGTTCCGGGCCCTGACGGAGACCATCAACACACACGTGAGTGGACCGCTGGGCCCAGCAGGTCTTAGAGGACCCGGATCAGGTCTGAGAGGATCCGGATCAGGTCTGAGAGGACCCGGATCAGGTCTTAGAGGACCCGGATCAGGTCTGAGAGGACCCGGATCAGGTCTTAGAGGACCCGGATCGGGTCTGAGAGGACCCGGATCGGGTCTGAGAGGACCCGGATCAGGTCTGGGGTTCTCACTGAAGTTTGAGTGATATGTGTCCAGAAATGAAGACAAACATTGACGTTTTGAAAACCTGCTCTTCTTCTAAACTCATTTCGTCTGAAAAATGGAAATCTTATTTTTTTTTTTTTTTTTTTTTTAGTGCTTCCAGTTGTTTTTTGCATTTTCCTGCTCTAGTGTGAGTTTTAATTGTCAGTTTTGTTTGTTTTTCACGCCTGAAGAGTGAATGTTCTCAGTTTCTCTTGAATCCCGGTTTCTCTGTCATGGAGCGCTGCCTCCCTCTGGTGGCGCTGTGCGGTACTGCAGCAGAGCGTGAAGGCTTGAGGTTTGATGGAGGAATAAAGGGATTTGAAGTGATCTGGATCAGGAGATGGTCTGGATCAGGGTTCTGTAACTCCCTGACCTACAGAGCGGTTTCAGTGACTTCCAGGCGAGTCCAGCAGCTCTGGAGCCTGAAGAAGCTTCAGCCTTCAGAACGAGGCGACTGCAGCGCCGGAAGACTCAGACCGTTTTGATTCCCAAACAGAAAAATATCTCATGATGCATTTATGAAGTTAGGGTTCCGAATATTTAACATTTTGTGAAATTTAAGCCGTTTTCGTTGATTGGAACAGTTTGCTTCCTGTTTTCAGGTGTGTTTTACTGACAGTCGGGAGTTTTTCCTGTTTCCCTCCTGCTCAGCAGCTCTTCAGGCTCTTTTCCAAACAGATTTTTGTTCTTTTAGAAATTCTGGAGTTTCATGGTTTTTTAAGACGTTCTGTCACTTTTTTCCCATTTGTTCTGGTTCTAGTTTGTTTTCCTAATTTTACTTGAGCCTTTTTTTTAATCTCTTTTGAACCGAGAGTGACTCCAGAGCCGCAGGTTGAGCACCCCTGGTCTGGGGGATCGAACCGTGTCTCCGAGTTGAGGCTCGATCTGAGCTTCAGTGTTTTCTGCAGCAGAGCCTCCAGCGAGGTTCAGACCCGGAACCCGGACCGGGTCTCTGACGCTCCGGTCTCTGTCCCTGCAGGCCTGGGAGTCCGACGAGGCCGTCGAGGAGGACCCGCCCGAGTCCCCCGGGGCCGAGAAGCAGGACCGGGAGAAGGACCAGCGGGACTCCAAGAAGAGCCGGGGTGAGCCGGGCGGGTCCCGGGGTCCTGCCGGTTCTCCGGTTCTCCGGTCTCACCCCGGCTCTGCCCCCCCAGCCATGAAGACCTCGGTCAGCATGGACGCCTCGGACCAGAAGAAGACCCGGATGAAGCTCAAGAAGTTCCTGACGCGCCGGCCCACCTACCAGGCGGTCCGGGACAAGGGCTACATCAAAGGTACCGGACCCGGACCCGGACCCGGACCTGGACCTGGACCTGGACCCGGACCTGGACCAGGACCCGGACCCGGACCCGGACCTGGACCTGGACCCGGACCAGGACTAGGACCAGGACCCGGACCTGGACCTGGACCAGGACCAGGACCAGGACCCGGACCCGGACCCGGACCAGGACCCGGACCAGGACCTGGACCTGGACCTGGACCCGGACCTGGACCAGGACCCGGACCAGGACCCTGTGATCCGCAGAGCGGGATTCTCACTGTGTGCCTGTGTGTGTGTGTGTGTGTGTGTGTGTGTGTGTGTCTGTGTGTGTGTGTGTGTGCCTGTGTGTGCCTGTGTGTGTGTGTGTGTGTGTGTGTCTGTGTGTGTGTGTGTGTGTGTGTGTGTGTGTGTCTGTGTCTGTGTGTGTGTCTGTGTGTGTGTGTGTCTGTGTGTGTGTGTGTGTGTGTGTGTGTGTGTGTGTGTGCCTGTGTGTGTCTGTGTGTGTGTGTGTGTGTGTCTGTGTGTGTGTGTGTGTGTGTGTGTGTGTGTGTGTGTGTGTGTGTGTGCAGACCAGGTGTTCGGCTGCAGCCTGTCCAGCCTGGCTCTCAGAGAAGGTGTGTCGGTGCCGGGCTTCGTGCGGATGTGCATGGAGCACGTGGAGAACACGGGTGAGGAGGTTCTCCGGTCCCGGTCCGTCTCTCACTGAAGGGTCTCATTGGGCCCGGTTCTGTCGAGCAGGAACACGTCCTGAACCGAACCAAAGCCAGAACCAAGGAATCAGGCCTCTGAGTCAGTCGGTCTGGAAGTTCTGAAGGTTCTGGAGGTTCTGAAGGTTCTGGAGGTTCTGGAGGTTCTGAAGGTTCTGGAGGTTCTGGAGGTTCTGGATAGGCATGTCCCGATCAGGTGTATTTGCCTCCGAGTCCGATCATCTTGAGTATCTGCCGATTCCGAGTCCTGATCCCATTCTTTCTAACATAGTGAAACATGAACATTATCTATAAAAAAGCTAAAGAACTTCTGAAAAGTTATTTAGTATTTTCTGACCGTCGGTTCAGAACCGCTCCCAGAACGTTCCTGTCACTAACAATAACAGTCAGAAAACAAAGACATTTTCTCTGTAATTCCATCTTTCTGTCACACGGGAAACCGGAATACGTCTCATTTACCCCGTTAAAGCCGGGCGGCGTTCCGCTGACGCCCGCTCCGGTGACCAGCAGGGGGCAGAGCAGCAGCACCGGCTGGACCCGGAACCAGGACCAGTTCTGCATGTGCGCGAGTTCGATGCATTTCATTGCCCAAGAAACAGCTGATTAGCGCAAAGAAGAAGAAGAAAAGACCGGGCGTCAGTGGTGGAACTGCAGCGCTCCCGGGTTGAATGATAGAATTGCGCAACAACCGAGTCCAGATCGGGAGGAAACTTCCAATCCCGAGCGGGTCCGGAATCACGTGATCGGATCGGGACATCCCTAGTTCTGAAGGTTCTGAAGGTAGACCTCTTCCTGGAGGGACTGTAGCTCCGGTCTTCTCCAGTCCGGATCAGATCATGACGGTTCTGGTCCATCAAGTCCTCCAACGTTAAAATTGCCTCGTTGTTTTTACAGCTGTCATTTTTATCTTTGAAATGTTTAGAAGCTGCAGCTGCAGCCCCCCCAGACCCCCCCATGACCCCCCAGACCCCCCCATGACCCCCCAGACCCCCCCATGACCCCCCTCACCCCCGACCCCCCAGACCCCGCTGCTCTGTTCGGTCCTGACTCTTTGGGTTCTGGTCCTGCAGGTCTCGATGTCGACGGTCTGTACAGAGTCAGTGGAAACCTGGCCGTGATCCAGAAGCTGCGATTTGCTGTCAATCATGGTGAGTTCTGTCCCCCCTGTCCCCTTCTGTCCCCCCTGTCCCCTCTGTCCCCTTCTGTCCCCCTCTGTCCCCCCGTCCCCCCTCTGTCCCCTCTGTCCCCCTCTGTCCTCCCTCTGTCCCCCCTCTGTCCCCTCTGTCCCCTTCTGTCCCCCCTGTCCCCTCTGTCCCCTCTGTCCCCCTCTGTCCCCCCGTCCCCCCTCTGTCCCCTCTGTCCCCCTCTGTCCTCCCTCTGTCCCCTCTGTCCCCCCTCTGTCCCCTCTGTCCCCTTCTGTCCCCCCTCTGTCCCCCCTGTCCCCTCTGTCCCCTCTGTCCCCCTCTGTCCCCCTCTGTCCCCTCTGTCCCCCCTCTGTCCCCCCTGTCCCCTCTGTCCCCCCGTCCCCCCTCTGTCCCCCCTGTCCCCTCTGTCCCCCCTCTGTCCCCCCTGTCCCCTCTGTCCCCCCTCTGTCCCCCTCTGTCCCCCTCTGGTCCTCTGGTCCTGGTCCTCTGGTCCTCATGTGGTCCTCCTGTCCCAGACGAGCGTGTGGACCTGCGGGACAGTCAGTGGGAGGACATCCACGTGACGACGGGCGCTCTGAAGATGTTCTTCCGGGAGCTCCCGGAGCCGCTCTTCACCTACGGCGGCTTCGGCGACTTCGTGGACGCCATCAGTGAGTAGAGCGCGGCTCCCGCGGCGTCCAGCAGGGGGAGCCCCGCTCACGCTGCGCTCCTCCGCAGAGAACCCCGACTACCAGCAGAGGCTGGGCTCCATCCGGGACCTGGTCCAGAGGCTGCCCCGGCCCAACCGCGACACCCTGCAGGCCCTGTTCCAGCACCTGCGCAGGTACCGAGACCGCCGGGACCCGGTCCCAGACCGCCTGACACCGGAACGTCCCGGAACCCGCAGAGCCGTCCACGGATCAGCCGATCTCCCCTCCGCGCCTCACGCTGCTCCTCCGCCCGGGGATCGAACCGGGGCGCGCAGCGTGTTGGCCTGCGGTGCGAGCGCACGGCCCATGAGCAAAGAAACGGCGGCCGGCGTGTTTTCTCCGCCCGCCGCCGCCACCGCCGTACGTTCACGCTGACATTTGCCTGCGTTCCCATTTGCATTTATATGGCGGCGTGTTTGCTGTAATTCAGCAGCGGCGGAGCGGCGTTTGTGCCGGAGATTTACAGCCTGACATTCAGCGTGCGGCGGCGGCGGCGGCGGCGGCGCGGTGCGGCAGTGGGATGTAATCTGCTGCTCGTTCCTCTGCAACACATCAACACGCCGTTTCCCACATCTGCATGAGAAGATGGAGATTCTGTTTAGACAGGCTGTAATGAAGCAGCCGGGAGCGGCGTGTGTGTGTGTGTGTGTGTGTGTGTGTGTGTGTGTGTGTGTGTGTGTGTGTGTGTGTGTGTGTGTGTGTGTGTGTGTGTGTGTGTGTGTGTGTGTGTGTGTGTGTGTGTGTGTGTGTGTGTGTCAGCCCTGACCGCCTCGCCCCTCCTCCCACAGGGTGATCGAGCACGGGGAATCGAACCGCATGACGACCCAGAGCGTGGCCATCGTGTTCGGCCCCACGCTGCTGCGGCCCGAGACGGAGACGGGCAACATGGCGGTGCACATGGTGTACCAGAACCAGATCGTGGAGCTGGTCCTGCTGGAGTACGACGGCGTGTTCGGCAGGTAGAGGGGGCGGAGCTTCTTCTTCTTCTGGTGACCTGGACCAACCGGTCGCCCGCCGCCGTGCCGGCGGGCGGAGCTTCGGACCGGAGCCGTGTGGACGTCTGCTGGACTTCAGGATCAGGTCTTTGTTTTTGTCTCGGGACACTGGATCCTGGCGGCCGGACGGCGGCGGAAGCTTCCGGAACCTTGAGCGACGAACATGAACTGATGTTTCTGTGTCGTGGAGCTTCGTCTGTGACGTGAGGAAATCTGATCAGTGTTAATGGACTGGGACGAGGGTACAGCCCCCCACCCCCAACACCCCCAGCACCCCCAAAACCCCCAAACCCCCCAGCTCCCCAACTCCCCCAACTCCCCCGACACCCCCTACAACCAATGTTGGCCACCCCCCCCCCCACAGCTCTGTGTCGTGTTGTCTGTGGTGCTTTGCTGAACGGCTCGGCCTGGATCTTCAGTACCCTGGATCCCCAGGGTCCAGGATCTCAATACTCCTCCCGTCTGTGGATCTCCAGGTGTCTGGTTCTTCAGGATCCTGGATCTTTGGGACTCTAGATCTTCAGAATCCTGGATCTTTGGGACTCTGGATCTTCAGGATCCTGGATCTTTGGGACTCTGGATCTTCAGGATCCTGGATCTTTGGGACTCTGGATCTTCAGGATCCTGGATCTTTGGGACTCTGGATCTTCAGGATCCTGGATCTTTGGGACGCTGCTCAGTGACCGAGGCACTTTCGCTTTGGTGGTGACTCATTCTGAATTTGTACATTTGAACCAGTGAGGAGAGACGTGATGGACTGTTGTTGGGTGTGATTGTCTCTGCGACTGTTGTTGGGTGTGTCTGTCTCTGCGACTGTTGTTGGGTGTGACTGTCTCTGCGACTGTTGTTGGGTGTGACTGTCTCTGCGACTGTTGTTGGGTGTGACTGTCTCTGCGACTGTTGTTGGGTGTGGCTGTTGTTGGGACCGTCGTTGGGTGTGACTGTCTCTGCGACTGTTGTTGGGTGTGACTGTCTCTGCGACTGTTGTTGGGTGTGTCTGTCTCTACGACTGTTGTTGGGACCGTCGTTGGGTGTGACTGTTTCTGCGACTGTTTCTGCGACTGTTGTTGGGTGTGACTTTCTGCGACTGTTGTTGGGCGTGACTGTCTCTGCGACAGTTGTTGGGTGTGTCTGTCTCTGCGACTGTTGTTGGGTGTGACTGTCTGCGACTGTTGTTGGGTGTGACTGTTTCTGCGACTGTTGTTGGGTGTGACTGCCTCTGCGACTGTTGTTGGGTGTGACTGTCTGCGACTGTTGTTGGGTGTGACTGTTTCTGCGACTGTTGTTGGGTGTGACTGTCTGCGACTGTTGTTGGGTGTGACTGTTTCTGCGACTGTTGTTGGGTGTGACTGTCTCTGCGACTGTTGTTGGGTGTGTGTCTCTGCGACTGTTGTTGGGTGTGACTGTCTCTGCAACTGTTGTTGGGTGTGTCTGTCTCTGCGACTGTTGTTGGGTGTGTCTGTCTCTGCGCATGGTCGGCGGTTCATTCTGATTGTACCTTCCAGGCTGTTTGTTGCTGTCTGATAATAAAAAGAAGCGGGACGGCGGCGTTGCTTCTCGTTGCTTCGCGTTGCTTCTCGTTGCTTCTCGTTGCTTCGCGTTGCTTCACGTTGCTTCTCGTTGCTTCTCGTTGCTTCTCGTTGCTTCGCGTTGCTTCTCGTTGCTCAGCTTTAATCACATCAGTGGATTAATCCACTCCACTGCTTGGTCTTATTGAACCGAGTGATTAAACTTTCACGTCTCAATCAATTATTCCCCTCCTGTTAATTATGAAATGAAGCAGCCTCCATTAATCTGACGACTCCGTTCTTGGAAGGTTTGTCGTTACTCCTCGGGTCAAACATGGCCGCCGACCTGAAGGCTGTGGATTAATTGATGTCTAATTAGGTAATTGCCACAGTGCCAGGTTTGATTAAGCGGCGCCGCCGGCGGGGAACCCGGCCGGGCTTCGCCCCGGCGCTCCGCGGTTCCACCGTCCTGCGATGTTTATCAGCCACCAGGGGAAAGATGCAACAACAGTCGTAAATACCGTCGTAAATGGCGAGACGGTGAGACGCTGAGGTAAACTGGCTGCCGGGCCAGAAAACATAAAGCGGAGGTTTCAGCCCTGATCGGAGGACGGCCTCCAGGATTCATTTATCGATGTTAAAACCTTCACCGCTCCGCTTCCTCTGGAACTCCATTTAATAAAGCTAATTACATCAAGGCCGGAATCAGGGTCAAAGGTCACTCAGGACTGTTTACACAACGTGTTCAAGTGGAAACTCAAGTTTTGTTGCATTGAGTCCGTCTGTTTCCGCAACGGAGGAAAAAACTGCTTCCAGTGGGGGAACTATACGAACACGCTCTGAAATGGATCTGAAAACAGCCGGAGACGGCGAACTGCCCGAAAATGCTCCCGCTTCGTTTCCATGGTAACAGAGGAAAACATCCTGTTGATATCAAAACAGTCTGCCTGTGTCGCCATGGAAACGAGGGGAAATGGAAGTTTTCTGAAGCCCTGCTCCTAATCCTAATCCTAAACCTAATCCTGGTCCTGGTTCTGGTTCTGGTCCTGGTCCTGGTCCTGGTCCTGGTTCTGGTGTCGGCGGTGCAGCTGAACGCTGCAGACCGCTGAAGGCCAGACGCCGAGAGGAGGCCCGCTATTTCCAAATGAGAAAACAATTAGATCATTTCTATAATTCATGGGAGCAACCGCAGCCCGGCTGGGGAGGGGGGCAGGATGGGGGGGGGCTGGCTGAGTGCTGGAGGAGCTCCATGTGCCGGCCCTGGTGTGCAGACCCGGTCCGTGGAGGCCGAGGTGTGGGCAGGTAATGCGAACAAGCCATTACCCAGCATGAAAGATTGATGGAGCTTCATGTGCAGGTGGGCCGGCTGCTTCGGGGGGGGGGGGGGGGGCAGATGGGGGCCTGGGGGGGGGGCAGATGGGGGCCTGGGTGGGACACACATCCACAATTTGTCCACTTCTTGTCATAGAAATCACAGGAAGGTGGGGATGTACCGATCCCTCTGTCTGAGGGACAAGTAGGACGTTTTCTTGTTTCTGTCCAGCAGGAAGCAGCAGAACCTCGGTTCTAGTCCAAAGCTCCTCCTGAAGACTGGACGAGAGAGAGAGAGAGAGAGAGAGACAAGGAAGAGAGCAAAGGTTCCACCACCCTTCAGTCAGAACCCACACTCCAGAACCTGGACAGGGAGAACAGAGAACCTCCTACAGACTTTAGCTAGAACACAACTGGTGGTGAAGCTGAGGATCCAGGTGTCAAATTACAGGGCAGGGCCTCAGGAGAGACCTGATCCAGATATTAGTCTAACAGTCCACAGACAACCAGGGACTGAGTCCACATGCAGAACATGAAGAGGGGTCAAAGGTGAACGAGATCATGCAAATATGAGTGTGATCATGCAAACATGGCGTCTGAGCAGACCAGGAGCAGACCTGGGAGACCTGAGGGCCCAGACAGCCAGCAGAGGTCCCGGAGCCCCGGAGGTCTTCAGGGGTAACGAGCGGGATCTTTCTCCGGTGCTGCTCCGTGTCTGCGGGACCGACGGGTTCCTGAGGTCCTCCAGCTGGATGAGGAGCAGAAGAAGAAGCACTTCCTGTCGTGGGAGTAACTCGTGTTTTCCAGCGTGCTTTAATTTGAAGCCTTCCTTTTCTGTAAATGTGCTGTCAGGCCGCCGCGTTCGCGCGCGCGGCCTTGCTAAGTAAGCGTGTAAGTATTCCAAATGTCAGGCGGCGTTATTAATGAGCTCCGGCAGCAGGACTGGATCATTTTCCATGGAAATTCAATGCATTTTAAATAGCAGTGGATCAACATTCCAGCCCAGGATTTACATACGGTAATTGCAGGATGCTGAAAGCGCCGCGGCGCCACACTGATTTTTTTTTTTGTCCTCTCCCTTCCTCTTTTACCTTCAGTAATGCAATCAAGTCCATTAAGTAGGCAATAAATACCAGGCGAGTCTGTATCGGCGCTCCCTGACAGATAATGGCGCCTCTCCAGAATATCTATTTATTTAGCAGTCGGACGGATTCAGCCGCCGTTGTTTCTGCGGTGCGGCTTTATGGCTAACGGGCGCTAGCTGCCTCCACCCGAGAGGAGCTCTGACGGCCGCCTGCTGCTGTATTTCTTCACCCGGGACGGCGGCGGCGGCGGCATTACGCCTCTCCGAGGTCTACCTGCAGCCGCCTGGATGGGGGCCTGGGGAAATTAACTGGAGACGGCGAGCGAGAGCAGCAGGCGGCGGCGGCGGCGTGCGGAGGTGGGCGGGGGATCCAGCACGGCCTCTGGATGCGGCGGCGGGCGGCGCTTCAGGTTTACTGTCACCCGACGGACAACGTGAGGAGACCGGGCCGGTTGGCGGCCTCTGCAGGCCCCATTAGAGGAGAGGGCAGAACCGCCGAGCTGGACCCCCTTCACCCCCCCACCCCCACCCCTCCACCACCCCTCCAGCCCCCCGACGCTGTGGACCGATACCAGAGTCGGTATCGGCCCCCCTTGCTGCATGGAGGCGTCCCACCAACAACGCTTCCTGATGCAGCCCAGCAGGTGTTAGCATCTGTTAGCATCGTGGCTCCTAGCAGAACTCGAGCGGCGCCGGCGGTTTGGAGGTTCTTCAGTATTCATGAGAACCACGAGAGCAAGACGGACTGAAGACGATGTTCTGACATCAGCGGAGACGTCTGGACCAGAACAGTGAGCCTGACGTCGCTCAGTAGGGGAACCCAGAGGATTCCACTCTGACACGTGCTACATGCTACATGCTACATGCTAAAGAGTTTCGGGGCTCACACACCAGTGATGCTACATGCTATTCATATGTATTCTATCAGTATTTGTGTCAGTTCACAGGAGTAGCTAACAGCTAAAAGTTGGTGCTGGTCCTTTAAAGAAGTGTGGCGCCGCGTCCCTGGTGGCTTCGTCAGGTGACGCTTTCTCCATTGGGTGACGCTCCCTCCATTGGGTGACGCTCCCTCCGTCGGGTGACGCTCCCTCCATCAGGTGACGCTCCCTCCATCAGGTGACGCTCCCTCCATCGGGTGACGCTCCCTCCATTGGGTGACGCTCCCTCCGTCGGGTGACGCTCCCTCCATCAGGTGACGCTCCCTCCATCAGGTGACGCTCCCTCCGTCGGGTGACGCTCCCTCCATCAGGTGACGCTCCCTCCGTCGGGTGACGCTCCCTCCATCAGGTGACGCTCCCTCCGTCGGGTGACGCTCCCTCCATCAGGTGACGCTCCCTCCATCGGGTGACGCTCCCTCCGTCGGGTGACGCTCCCTCCGTCGGGTGACGCTCCCTCCGTCGGGTGACGGCTCCTCCTGCAGGAGTGATGGAGCAGGCGGCGGCCGGGGGCCAGGGCCTGGATGGAGATGTGAGGTGGAGGTTGGCTGTGATGAGAACTGACAGACAGACAAAGGAAGAACTGGGTGCTCTGATTAACGCCAGCCGTGGAGATTGAGATGGGGGTCTGAGGAGTGTGTGTGTGTGTGTGTGTGTGTGTGTGTGTGTGTGTGTGTGTGTGTGTGTGTGTGTGTGTGTGTGTGTGTGTGTGTGTGTGTGTGTGTGTGTGTTGTTGCGCTGTCTCATTAACGCTGTTGGCTCTGGAATCCGTTAGCTAACAGCGCCTGCGTTCCCCCGGCGCCGCCGCCCTCCGACGAGGCTGTAATTAGGACATTTCTTCATCCGCAGACTTTTCAACGCCGCCGCCTGATTGGCAGAGAGACCCCGCGTAATTACAGGGACCCCCGGCCCCGGCATGTGGATGTGGGTGGAGGTGGAGGGTGGAGGTTTTCCCCCTGAAACAAATGACAAACCGCAGTTTAACGGAGAGCTGAGCCGGGCGGCGTGCGGACGGCGCTCCGCCGGAAGTTTTCCTCCTCTGGCTGCAGGTGGAGCTCTGAGGGGGGGTGGAGGTGGCGGGGTGGGGGGGGGGGGGGGGGGGGGGGGGGGGGGGGGGGGTGGGGGCGCTCCACTTTGCCAGCTCTCTCATAAGCTCATTGGATTTGCTCCCGTGCCAACGTCTTACTTAATTAGCCTGCACATTTTTACGGGCATAAATCGCTTCTCCATCAGTGCCAGCGGAGCGCCGCGCAAAGTGGGTCGATCATATATTATGTTGATCCTCCTCCGGCGCAGTTAAAGCCATACATTACCTCTGGATCTGCAGGGGAGGGGGGGGGGGGGGAGAGCCCCCCCCGCCATCGCTCTTCTTTGTTGTGCTGTCAGCGCTAATCTCTCCCCAGGGGTCGGCTGCCGCTCGCCGCCGCTCTTCCTTTCTGCTGTCGGCCCCCGGACGGGATGAGTAAAGGGAAGCGGGGATCGAACCGAGCCAGGAGGGCACCCACACACCCCCCCACCACACGCCCCCCCCCCCCCCCCCCAACCCCCCCAGCACACGCCCCCGACAGCCCCCCCCCACACGACACGTCACACCTGCCTCCCACCTCCAGCCGAGGCTCCGTCTGCTTCCTGGAAACACCCAGCTCTCCCTGTCGTTTCCACGGCGACCGCTCACCCAAAAGTACCCAGAACCACCCCGAGGTGGAACTTTACAGCATTTTGAAAAAGTTCCACCTGAAGACCTCTTTTCAAAACCTTGAATCAAACCAGCTCTTGGACTTTTTCTAAACTTTCACTCCTTGATTTAGATTTCACGGTTTGAGGAGCGTCGCTCCAACGGAGACCTGAACAGATCGAGAACATCTGGAATCAGTCCAGATCACTGATCCAGATCACTGATCCAGATCACTGATCCAGATCACTGATCCAGATACTGGAATCAGATCACAGGAACATTTAAACCTCATGATCAAGTCAGGCCTAGGAATCTGGAGAGAAGCTGTTCTCCGTGTTCTCTGCAGCTGGTTCTCTGTGGTTTCAGTGTAAAAACCACCAACAACACCGACCAACATGAACACTGCCGTTTCAGAGTCTCTGCTGTTGCCGTGGAAACCCATGCGGCTGTTGGTCGAAATGTGAAACTTTTAGCCAACAACCTGCCATGTTAGCATTGTGAACCTATTGTTAGTGAACAGTGGAGCTAACAGTTGAGCTAATGATGGAGCTAACAGTGAAGCTAACGGTGGAGCTAGCGGTGGAGCTAACAGTGAAGCTAACGGTGGAGCTAGCGGTGGAGCTAACAGTGAAGCTAACGGTGGAGCTAGCGGTGGAGCTAACAGTGAAGCTAACGGTGGAGCTAACAGTGGAGCTAACAGTGGAGCTAACGGTGGAACTAGCGGTGGAGCTAACAGTGAAGCTAACGGTGGAGCTAGCATCAGTCAGAAAACTTTTCCTGTTCTTCTGCTTCGCCTCGTTTCACTTTGTTTTTCTGCATTTTAACCAAACTTGAGTGAAACTATTCCTCATTTGAGGACATAAAACTCCAGACCGAGTTGTTGACGCCGGGATGCTAACGCGCCGGCCATATGTCGCGGCGTGATAAACAGCGCGGCTACGGGACTGCGGCGGCTAAACGCGGCGTTCTGACGAGCAGAACCGCAGATTTAATGCCTTGTTTTTATTCTCCAAGATGTTCCCCGAGCTCCGCAGAGCCCCGCGCCCCCCAGCTGTGAGCACATTCTTCAGCTGCGAGCCGCCGTCTGCCCCGGGGGGGGGGCAGGAGGGGAGGGGGCAGGAGGGGGGGCACATCTGTCCCGCCGCTCAGGGCCGCCGCCGCCGTTCTGGACGTTCTGCTTGTTTTTCTGCTGAACGGCGTCAGAACATCAGAACATCAGAACATCAGGTAAATCTACAGGTGTGAGGGAGCGAGGAGGCCACGTGCACGCCCACTGCCACGTGCACGCCCGTCTGTTGCTTGACTTCCTCCATGTGGGACTGTGGATCGAGTCCCGCCTGTCGCCCACCGGGGGGCGCTGGAGGACGGCGATACCAGCGACCCAGATGGAGACCTGCTCCAGGCTGGCTGTTTGTTCTCCCTGGATTAACGTCCACACACACACACACACACACACACACACACACACACACACACACACACACACACACACACACACACACCCCTCCTCTTCATCTCCCACCTCCACACAGGCAGCAAAAACAACTACAGACACTTGGCTCTTCAGCAAATCTAAACACACACACACACACACACACACACACACACTCTCTCTCTCTCTCTCTCTCTCTCTCTCTCTCTCTCTCTCTCTCTCTCGCTCGTCCCCGTCCCCTCAGCGTGGAAGTCGTCCACACTGACGGCGGTTGATTCATGTGCTGCCAGCCTCTTTGTCTTATCTCGCCTTCTCGCCCCCTTTACCCCGGTGAGGCTTTCTGGGGGATCGGGGGTGATTAGGGTGGAGGGAGGGGGGTGGGGGGGTGGAGGGAGGGGGGTGGGGGGGGGGGGGGTACAGGTCTGTGGCTCCCCCCA
The DNA here is from genome assembly GCF_902148845.1 of Salarias fasciatus. Classification (NCBI taxonomy): domain Eukaryota; kingdom Metazoa; phylum Chordata; class Actinopteri; order Blenniiformes; family Blenniidae; genus Salarias; species Salarias fasciatus. Next base: position 37,590 of record NW_021941399.1, on the reverse strand, counting down.
CCTCCCCGGTCCCCCCGGTGATGAGGTGGAGTCTAATTGATTTGTCTATGAGGAGCCATCTGCCACCGAGAGACGGGGCTCCAACCTGTTCTGCCTGCCGGGGGGGTTTGGGGGGGGGGGGCGTGTTGGATTACACACACTCTCTGGGATTTTATGATCTGCCTTTGTCTCATTCTGTCCGTCACCTCTGAGGGCGGATCGATGAGTCCGAGACAGGGGGCGGGGCCAGAGGGGGCGGGCTTCAGCACACAGGCCCTCGCGAATCACATGGGGGGGGGGGCGAGGGGTCAAAAGGTCAGGCTTGCTGTTGGCCGGCTGGCACAAAGACGAGGCCTCCTGCCTGAAAGAAATGAGGACAGAGAGAAGACTGAATGGACTGATTAGTCTTCCTCCTCCTCCTCCTCCTCCTCTTCCTCCTCTTCTTCCTCCTCCTCCTCCTCTTCCTCTTCCTCTTCCTCCTCCTCCTCCTCTTCCTCCTCCTCCTGCTCTTCCTCCTCCTCCTCTTCCTCCTCCTCCCCCTCCTCCTCCTCCTCCTCCTCTTCCTCCTCCTGATGGATTCTCACAGCAGCGATCAGGAGAACCTCCGTCGTTCCCGGGGAACCTCCTGCTTCCGGCCGTCCAGCTGAGGCGCCGCCGCTGCCTGGAGGTCAGAGGTCAGCATCTGCCGCAGCAGCGACCCGGCCCCCCACTGAGACGTTTCTAAAGCTCCACATTGTTCCTGGAATGAAGGGCTTGAAAGTTTCAGTCAAACAGAAAGGATCGGACGTGTCTGTTCACACAACACCGCTGAAAACTGCGCTTTGTGAGAGCTGTGGAACTTTTTAAAAACAATTTGGAACTCGAATGTGGCCCTCAGAGAGGCAGGCCGCCGCCACCGCTCAGATCAGTCACCAACAACCAGAAGAACAGCAGATATAATTAAACATTGTGATCGGAGCCGAGCGCTGTGTCGTGCAGTGCCTCTCTCTGTCGCCCTCTCTCCCTGTGTGTGTGTGTGTGTGTGTGTGTGTGTTTATCTGAAAAGGAAAACTGAAAAGCAACATAATTTGTTATTTTACTTCATTTTAATTTGAGAATTGACCGGATTCTCTCGTATTTTCCGTTCCTGACTTCCTGTGTGGAGCGATCTGCTCTGTCCAGCTGTACAGCCGGCGGTCCCTCCTGTATGAACCGTCAGAGAGGTGAACAGGGCGCCGATCTGACAGTCGGTGCGCGGCGCTTCCCACTTCCGCGTTGGAAGCGGCGCGTCCTGTGAACCAGGAGTTTGTCCCCCTGTCGGCGGGCCTGTCCAACCATGTGAAAGACTCCCTGTCTGTCAATGATAACGAATCCTTTAAAAACTTGCTGGATCCAGACAGTGATCCGGATCGTCACCAAAACTTAATCAATTCTAAGTTAGCCCAAGACCCACCTTTCCACAGAGTTTCATTGCAATCAGTCCATCCCTTTTTCCGGGATCTTGCTAACAAACCAACCAACCAACCAACAAACCGACGTGATCACATAACCTCCTGGCGGAGGTAATTCAAAGAATTACTTTGACAAAGAAACAAAACTTGTGAAAAGATTCATTGATACAAACATGGTGGAGGAATCATCATGCTGTGGAGCTGCTCTGTTAGCCTCTGGTACAGGTTAGCCTTAGCTGTTAGCCTCCCTGTTAGCCTCCCTGTTAACCTCTCCTGCTAGCCTTCCTGTTAGCCTCTCCTGTTAGCCTCCCTGTTAGCCTCCCTGTTAGCCTCTCCTGTTAGCCTCCCTGTTAGCCTCTCCTGCTAGCCTCCCTGTTAGCTTCTCCTGCTAGCCTCCCTGTTAGCCTCTCCTGCTAGCCTCCCTGTTAGCCTCTCCTGTTAGCCTCCCTGTTAGCCTCTCCTGTTAGCCTCTCCTGTTAGCCTCCCTGTTAGCCTCTCCTGCTAGCCTCCCTGTTAGCCTCCCTGCTAGCCTCCCTGTTAGCCTCTCCTGCTAGCCTCCCTGTTAGCCTCCCTGCTAGCCTCCCTGTTAGCCTCTCCTGTTAGCCTCTCCTGTTAGCCTCCCTGTTAGCCTCCCTGTTAGCCTCTCCTGTTAGCCTCTCCTGCTAGCCTCCCTGTTAGCCTCCCTGCTAGCCTCCCTGTTAGCCTCTCCTGTTAGCCTCTCCTGTTAGCCTCTCCTGTTAGCCTCTCCTGCTAGCCTCCCTGTTAGCCTCCCTGCTAGCCTCCCTGTTAGCCTCTCCTGCTAGCCTCCCTGTTAGCCTCCCTGTTAGCCTCTCCGGTTAGCCTCTCCAGTTAGCCTCTCCGGTTAGCCTCTCCGGTTAGCAGCTGTTTTCATTGAAGGGAGGAAGAGTGAAACTGCTGATAGTCAAAACAAAACATTAAATGAGCTCATGGAGGAGGAGGAGGAGGAGGAGGAGGAGGAGGAGGAAGGCCTGGTGTTGGGGGGTGGAGGATGGGTGGAGGATGGGTGGAGGAGGAGTCAGGCGAGGAGGAAGGAGGTTCAGAGCTGCAGCGCCGCTCCCGACTCCTCAGACCAGTACAAACACAACGTGACCTCCTGCTGGGGTCGGGGACAAGCAGAGGTGAAAGGTCACCTGGGGGAGCTGGAGGAGGAGACTGGAGGG
>NW_021941399.1:0-32500 GCF_902148845.1 Salarias fasciatus | reverse complement strand
AGGAAGCAGACTGTCCAAACAGGAAGCAGACCATCTACACCACAACGTTTCCAGTGGAAACGGTGAAACACTGTGAGGTTCCACTCTGTTCTTCTCGTGGTGCGTTCAGGAACCTGGAACCTGAAGCTACCAGACGGTGAATTTCTATTTCTAACAACCAGAATCAGACAAACTCCCTCAGAGTTCAGTTCATGTGTTTGTTCAAACTGTTGATCCCTTTAATCCGCTCCCTGCCTTCAGTCTGTTTCTGATCCTCCTTCATGAACCTTTAGATGCTCTTCATTTCTGAGAAATGTTCTCTGAAATATGATAAACCGGATTCTTTAGTGGTGTAAAGTCAGTTAGAACATTAGTCAGTGAGTCTTTAGGAACCGATTTACAAAATCAGCTGAGTTTTTCAGTGGTTGATGGTTTTAAAGGAAAATAGAATAAAATAAAAAGAACAGAATAAACTGGAATGAGTCTCAGTCATCATCTGTTCTCGGTTCTTTCACATGATCTCATATCAGATCCGTTCCTTGTTCCTGATTGAAGTAAGAATGTTTGAAGTTTTAATTTGAAGCTTCAGTGTTTTTGGGTTTCTTGATTTTCTTCACTCGACTCAAAGTTTTCAAATTCAGTTCATTTTGGATTCAACTAATTTTCACATCTTTTCACAGAAACTCTTCATTTATCAGGCAACAGATACAGAACCATTCAAGAACCTTCATGGGTTCCGAGTTCTTCCTCAGGTTCTCGTGGTCCTCATGTTCTCTGCTCTCGTGGTTCTCGTGGTTCTCGTGGTCCTCATGTTCTCTGCTCTCATGGCTCTCGTGGTTCTCGTGGTTCTCGTGTTCTCTGCTCTCATGGCTCTCGTGGTTCTCGTGGTTCTCGTGGTTCTCGTGTTCTCTGCTCTCATGGTTCTCGTGGTTCTCGTGGTTCTCGTGTTCTCTGCTCTCGTGGTTCTCGTGTTCTCTGCTCTCGTGGTTCTCGTGGTTCTCGTGGTTCTTGTGGTTCTCGTGTTCTCTGCTCTCATGGTTCTCGTGGTTCTCGTGGTTCTCGTGGTTCTCGTGTTCTCTGCTCTCATGGTTCTCGTGGTTCTCGTGGTTCTCGTGGTTCTCGTGTTCTCTGCTCTCGTGGTTCTCGTGTTCTCTGCTCTCATGGTTCTTGTGGTTCTCATTTTCTCTGCTCTCGTGGTTCTCGTGGTTCTCGTGGTTCTCGTGGTTCTCGTGTTCTCTGCTCTCGTGGTTCTCGTGGTTCTCGTGGTTCTTGTGGTTCTCGTGTTCTCTGCTCTCATGGTTCTCGTGGTTCTCGTGGTTCTCGTGGTTCTCGTGTTCTCTGCTCTCATTGTTCTCGTGGTTCTCGTGGTTCTCGTGTTCTCTGCTCTCGTGGTTCTCGTGTTCTCTGCTCTCATGGTTCTTGTGGTTCTCATTTTCTCTGCTCTCGTGGTTCTCGTGGTTCTCGTGGTTCTCGTGGTTCTCGTGTTCTCTGCTCTCGTGGTTCTCGTGGTTCTCGTGGTTCTCGTGGTTCTCCTGTTCTCTGCTCTCGTGGTTCTCGTGGTTCTCATGTTCTCTGCTCTCGTGGTTCTCGTGGTTCTCGTGGTTCTCGTGTTCTCTGCTCTCATGGTTCTTGTGGTTCTCATGTTCTCTGCTCTCGTGGTTCTCGTGGTTCTCATGTTCTCTGCTTTCGTGGTTCTCGTGGTTCTCGTGGTTCTCGTGGTTCTCGTGTTCTCTGCTCTCGGCCCTGTCAGTCTGAACGAAGCAGATCTGTTGCTTCTTCCAGGAGGGATGAAAACGGAACCTCGTGTGATTTTGACGGTTCTGCTTCTGGATCGAGTCTCTGCTGCGAGAAAAGACTCAAACCTCGGCAGTTCAGTGGAACATGTGGAGAACCGCAGGAGGCCGAGGGTTCTACTGTTTTCAGCGGAACTGTCCAGTCTGTGTGTTCAGTACCTGAAATAGAAACACTTCTCAGTTTTCTGGTGTTTTTTTCACAATAAACAAATAAATAAAAGAGGGTCTTGTGGTGCTTTTTGAAAAATGAACAGATTTCTTTTATTTTGAAGGTGTGTCGTTTCCGGAACTGAGGAACATTCACATTAAGAGCATAAAGAAAATGAGCACAGCTTCTTCATCGCCTCCAGTCTTCTTGACATTTGACCTTCAGGGAGCAGCAGACAGGAACCATGAAGGAAACAGCGACGGAATCAGAGCTGAGCTGAACCAGCCTCAAAGTTTGGATGAAAATCCCATTAACCCTGAACGCACCGTGAGCCGCACACCTGCCGCTAATCAACCTGCGCACACCTTCCCAGCGCCTGGCGGAAGAAGAAGTAGTTCCACCAAACAGCTGCGGGAAACCGGCTGCTAAATGATGGAGCGTCCTACAGTTCGAGTCAGAATAATCATTTTAATCTTCCTGCCTGTAAAACTTGATTTAATCCTGAAAGCCGAGCCCGTGTGGTCAGATGTTGGGGACTACTTTCTGTAGATCAATCCGCACAGGAGTCCAGGGAGACAAACTCGCTTCTGTACCGTGAGAAGGTGAAACGTCTTCACTGTGAGTTTAAATAAATGATTACAGAAGACTCAAAGTCATGAGAGAGATTTCAAATTAAAGTGGAGCTTCGTCTGAAACAAGAATTTCTACCAGGTAAGAAAAAAACCTGGAGAAAGAGACTGAAAATGGCTGAAAATGATGATGATTGCGTTGTAGTTCTGTATTTCTCACTAATATCATCGCTGTGTGCAGACTGCGCTACATTAGTTGTTGTTTTAATATTTTATTTTATTTTTACTTTATTTTATTTGAACGTGACTGTGATGGTGCGTTCAAGGGCCGACTGGATGTTTGGAGTTGAGAGAACTGGGTCGTCGGACATCATGAGGCGTTCAGGATCCCTGCGGGGGGTGAGTCATGAGAACCTTCAGAGGTGTGTGTGTGTGTGTGTGTGTGTGTGTGTGTGTGTGTGTGTGTGTGTGTGTGTGTGTGTGTGTGTGTGTGTGTGTGTGTGTGTGTGTGTGTGTGTGTGTTGCTGGAGCTGCAGTTTGAAGACAGAACGGAATATTTCGTCTCGCTCTCCTCCGCTGGGGGGCTGAGGCGCCGGCGCCGCTGTTCTCTCTGCTCTTTCTCTTTTTGTCTCTCGTTCTTGTGTGTTGTGTTCTCCGTTCTCTCGTTCCTCTGATGAACCGTGGATCTCTCTGGATCTCTCTGGATCTCTCTGGATCTCTCTTCAGACTCGGGCGGCTCTTGTGATCAAGCTGCAGCGTTTGCAGAACCTTTATTTTGGAATTGATGGATTGTGGTCGGTTCTTCCTGCTGGATTACTTGCGTTGTGTTTTGCGTTGCCACGTGATGCATTCTGAGGCCAAATGAGTCATGCTGCATCACAGGAAGTCACAGGAAGTCACAGGAAGTCGCAGGAAGTCGCAGCCTCCTGCAGTCAGGTTCAGGCTCCCGTCTCGTGCAATCAGAACAGGTCCAGGAAAAGCAGGTTCCAGTCAGTCAGTCCGGCTCCTCGGGTCAGGACAGCGTTACGTCAGGTCACCTGAGGTCACCTGAGGTCACCTGAGGTCACATCACGTTGAGCGGTTTAACCTTTATTGTGGCATCACGGGACTCGTCAGACGAGCTGTGACCGGACGTCTCGTCCCGCCTCGTCCCCGTCCTGCCAGGAAGGCGCCACTTCTCACATCGTGTCTCGTCACCATCCTGTTCCGCCATGTTCCGTCTCATCCCGTCATGTTCTTTCACCTCATCATGTGACCCAGTCATGTGAAGCAGTTCACGCCTCGCCCCGCCCTACCTCTATGCCCCGCCCCCGCCCTGCCTCTATGCCCCGCCCCCGCCCTGCCACTATGCCCCGCCCCCGCCCTGCCACTATGCCCCGCCCCCGCCCTGCCACTATGCCCTGCCCCCACCCTGCCACTATGCCCCGCCCCCGCCCTGCCTCTATGCCCCGCCCCCGCCCTGCCACTATGCCCTGCCCCCACCCTGCCACTATGCCCCGCCCCCGCCCTGCCTCTATGCCCGCCCCCGCCCTGCCACTATGCCCTGCCCCCGCCCTGCCTCTATGCCCCGCCCCCGCCCTGCCTCTATGCCCCGCCCCCGCCCTGCCTCTATGCCCCGCCCCCGCCCTGCCACTATGCCCCGCCCCCGCCCTGCCACTATGCCCCGCCCCCGCCCTGCCACTATGCCCTGCCCCCGCCAAGCCTCAATGCCCCGCCCCCGCCCTGCCTCTATGCCCCGCCCCCGCCCTGCCTCTATGCCCCGCCCCCGCCCTGCCACTATGCCCGCCCCCGCCCTGCCACTATGCCCCGCCCCAACCCTGCCACTATGCCCTGCCCCCGCCCTGCCTCTATGCCCCGCCCCCGCCCTGCCACTATGCCCTGCCCCCACCCTGCCACTATGCCCTGCCCCCACCCTGCCACTATGCCCCGCCCCCGCCACGCCTCGCCCCGCTCTGCCCCGCCCCTCCACTGAACTCCAGCTGTGTCGTGTGACGTTCCTGACCGTCACATCAAGTCCCGTCTCAATGATTCAAGAACCGTGGAACGGGGTCTGTTTGTGTCGAGTGCCGTCTCCAGAACGTCAACTCCTCGTCACGTCATGGTACTACGTCACATTTTTGTCCTCCGTCACATTTCGTCCTCTTTCACATTTCGTCCTCCGTCACATTTTGTCCTCCGTCACATTGAGCTCCGTGGTGTTCTTTCGGGTGGAGCCATGGAGCCACGTCCTGCTCCGTCCGGGTCGCCACGACTTTACGATTCCAGGAAGAAAACTGTAACGTGAAACTGTCAGGATGTTCTACCGCAGTGATTCACTGGAGGAGGTCCTGTTCTGTTAGCATGGTTAGCACAGCTAGCATTAGCAGCATGGTTAGCACAGCTAGCATTAGCAGCATGGTTAGCACAGCTAGCATTAGCAGCATGGTTAGCACAGCTAGCATTAGCAGCATGGTTAGCACAGCTAGCATTAGCAGCATGGTTAGCACAGCTAAAATTAGCAGCATGGTTAGCACAGCTAGCATCAGCAGCATGGTTAGCACAGCTAGCCTTAGCAGCATGGTTAGCACAGCTAGCATTAGCAGCATGGTTAGCACAGCTAGCATTAGCAGCATGGTTAGCACAGCTAAAATTAGCAGCATGGTTAGCACAGCTAGCATCAGCAGCATGGTTAGCACAGCTAGCCTTAGCAGCATGGTTAGCACAGCTAGCATTAGCAGCATGGTTAGCACAGCTAGCATCAGCAGCATGTTAGCACAGCTAGCCTTAGCAGCATGGTTAGCACAGCTAGCCTTAGCAGCATGGTTAGCACAGCTGGCATTAGCAGCATGGTTAGCACAGCTGGCATTAGCAGCATGGTTAGCATAGCTAGCATTAGCAGCATGTTAGCACAGCTAGCCTTAGCAGCATGGTTAGCACAGCTAGCCTTAGCAGCATGGTTAGCACAGCTAGCCTTAGCAGCATGTTAGCACAGCTAGCCTTAGCAGCATGGTTAGCTTGAGACTGACGCTTCAGACGCTGAAGAGAAGACGGTTCACGGTGAAACGCTTCGACTTTTATGAACTTTGAGGTTTTCTTTGTTTTTTCAGAAACCGTTCTTCTGGCTGCGTTGCGTCTGCAGAACCGAACCACCGCAGCACCGTCTGGGTGTCTCTGCAGGCGCTGGAGGAGGTTGCCAGATCTGTCGATCTCCCACCATAAACCCGTTTGACTCAACAGAAAGCTGCCAAACCGCCGTCTTGGCTGAAAATGCACGTTCAAACCATATTTGTATAATTAAAAAAACACTTCATAAACACATGATCATGTCATCAACCCGCCAGACGTGGTCAAAAAAGAAGCTTGATTTGGCGGAAACCTGCCCAATCTGGCAACACAGAGCCGCTCCGGTCAGAGAGCTGTTTTGTCCAATTTTGAGTTGTTTGACTGTCCTGCAGAGACGAGGTACAAAACCGTTCATTCTTCTGAAGCGTAGAATGACTGCATCACTGTTTGTTCTGTTTTCTACCAGAAGAAGTAAAAAAATAGAATATTAAGGCAAAAACACGACACAGCTTTTATTTTGAAATGACTTATTTTGGAACAAGTTTCGCGTTTCCTCCCGGCGCCCGACTTGTTTCTGTCTGGTTTGACGCCCCTTCGGTTCGACGCCGGTGAGAACACGATTCAGGTATTTATGAGGCTGATTGACAAATTCTCCCTCCCCAGAAGGGCCCTGGCTCGACTCGCCTCGGGGTGAACGCCCTCTGACCTCATCTGTATATAAGAGAACATTGACCACTTGCTTCAGAAGCATCCGCGACAAAATTAAAAAACAAATAAATTCCTGTTTGGGTTTTACAGGGAGAACAGATCATGAAAAACAAACCTTTTGATTAGAAAATTAACTTTTCTGGATTAAATTCGTTTCCTGGACGTTAAAGTGAAGCAGCGATCAGCAGACGGAGCCGGGTCGGGTCGGCGCTGAAGCTCCCGGCTCGATTCACGGACGAGCTTCTGCTGACCAGCGGGAGCAGAACGCACACACACACACACACACACACACACACACACACACACACACACACACACACACACTGCTGTTTAGTGGTTCAGTAAATGAACATGATATTTAAGTGAGTGCCGTTTCCTGAGCGTGGCTGTTTCTGTGCTCCTCCTCCTCCTCCCCTTCCTCCTCCTCTTCCTCCTCCTCCTCCTCCTCTCGGCTCTTCTCTAAATTTCCCCGGGGACCGGCGGCGCCCGGGCTTGGCTCGGTGTCAGCGTCCCGGCAGCCATGATGCTTCATCAGGCGTTGGCGGCGTTATTGGCAGCCGCTCCTCTTCCTCGGAGCCGTTACAGCTTTTCAATTTCCCGGCGAAATGCTGAGGCAGCAGAACGAGCGGCGGCGAGTCCCGGTCGGCCCGGGAGCCGGGAGCCGCCGCCGCCGCGACCTCTGACCTGCAGAGCGCCGCCCCCTCCGTTAGACATTTCTAATATGGACAATTACGAGACGCAGTGGGACGGTTTGACGAGGCGGAGTCAGGATGACTCCGCCTCCTCCACCCTCCGTCCGGGAGACGCCTCCGCCTGGTCATCCTCTCCGTGGCGCTGCCGCCTCCACCCGCCTCCGAGAACCGACGGGACTCCAACAGCTCCACCTCTTCTCACCGCCATGTGCGTCTGGAGCTCCTCCTCTTTAGTCTCTCGGCCAATGAAAACACCTCGTTCTGGAAGCGCTCCGGTTCCGTCGTCATGGAAACGGGCGAAAACGAGACTTCTGGAAACGCCTGGAGCGAGAAGAGTGGAAACGCTGGTCCTGGTCCAGATTCTCCTCCTGATCCTGGTCCTGGTCCAGATTCTCCTGGTCCTGGTCCAGATTCTCCTGGTTCTGGTCCTGGTTCCAGTCCAGATTCTCTTGGTAGTTTTAGTTGACAGTCACCATGGCAACAATCCAACCTGGTGTTCTGTCCCTGTGAGCGTCTAAGTTCTCCAGTGTTCATGTTTAGAGTGTGTGTGTGTGTGTGTGTGTGTGTGTGTGTGTGTGTGTGTGTGTGTGTGTGTGTGTGTGGTGTGTGTGTGTGTGTGTGTGGTGTGTGTGTGTGTGTGTGTGGACCAACAGGAGAACTTGGTGGTTTTCTCTGCCTGAACGGGAAACTTTTCTGAAGAGGCGTCGCCATGGAAACGGGTTCTGAAGCAGTTCTCGGTTCCGGACAGACAGAAGCCGTAGAACCTGGGATCGTTTTCAGCTGCTCCACCCGGATGGATTTTCAGTCCATCGCATTACTAATTCATGGCGGGCGGGGGGGCAGGAGGGGGGGGTCCGCGCCCCCCCCCCCCCCGGAAACCTGATCTGGATCGATAGGCTGACCTTGGGCTGAACGCGGCTCCTGTTCAGGAACCGGCGTTTAGCGGAACGTGGAGCTTTTAGCTCTTCTGGATCAAGCTAACCGGCTAGCAGGGTTCTGGTTCTGCTAGCTGGACCGCCTGAAGGTCGGTTCTGGTTCTGGTTCTGGCGTCTGGCGGGGGGATTTGACTGGCCAGGGCGGCGCTCCACGGAGCCGTCGCCCTGGCCGGGATGCCGGTTCGATGCCGGTTCAGGTTTGTGCAGTACGGAACAGAGAGGTCCAGCTCGATGAGAACCGACGCAGAACCGAGGCTCGGTTCCGAGTCAACGGCGGAACATGAGCGCCGTCTGCCGGCTGCCGGTTCGAGACCCGTCACCTTTAAAGACGGCGTCCGGTTTGTTCTTTGTTCCACTGACGTCCGGAACCGTCGACCCGCCGGCGTTCTCTGGTGGAGCTGCTGGAGGCTCCGCCCCTCCCCCGCTGGACCCGCTGCACCGGGTGACCCCGCTGCACCTGGTGACCCCGCTGCACTGTCAGAGGGTGGTGAAGAACCACGCCCCCTTTCCCTTAACCCCTCCTCCAGCCCACGATGCATCGGGGCTTCGCTCTGGTCCAGCAGAGACCTGGAGCTCATTTAGAGCCTGGAGCTGGGAACTCAGAGAACCGGTACTACGTCAGGCTCTAGAACTGGACCTGGAACCAGCTTGGTAGGAAACGAGGTCCAAACTGCTTCCAGGTCTAGTTTAGAGCCAGAACCTGACTTCACCCTGAGACCCTCGAGTCTGGTTCTGCAGGGTTCTGCTGATGACTGTAGAAATGGAACTGATGTGAACCGGGTCCGTTTCTCTGACTGGACCTCTCTAGACCCAGAGGCGGTCTGGAGGACGACGGATGGGTCCGAGCCCGGGCCCAGGAGGCGTTCCGGCGCTCCGGTTCTGATCAGCGGGTGGAGATGGTGTGGGTGCAGCAGAACAGCAGGAGGCCGAGGCGGCGAGTTGGAACAGAGTCGTTTTATTTCATGGTGAGACGGGAGTCATAAAAAAATCAACAAAAAAAGAGGAAAAAACAAAAACAATCACTATAAAAAAAGAGGGGTGTTAAAGGGGGCGGGGCTTATAAAAGTGGACGTACGAAGAAAGAAATTGGCACAAATAAAAAGAAGGAAGAACAATATTATTTTGGCCTGTGGAGGAGAGGTGTGGTTAACGGCGCACACTCATGCTAGTAGACAGACGGTTAGTTCAGTTCAGTAGCTTCAGGTCAGAGGGCAACGCGGCCGAGCCGAGGGAGGTCGCAGGTTCCAATCCTCACCGGACACGTTCTCTTCGCTTCCCAAAGAAAAGCAACCAATCAGAAGCCTTGGTTTGTTCTGGGAACGTCCTTCAGTCGCCGGAGTCTGGCTGCTCGGTACTAAAATATATTATCGCATTAATACAAACACAGACTACAGTATTGTACACTACCGAGCGTAATAAATAAAAAGAAATATAAAAAAATAAGACACATAAATATAAAAGTTCTCTATGACTAAAATAGACTCAGTGGGTGGGTCTGGGTGGGGTTTGGGTGGGGTAATAATACTGCCATGGCTGAAAACATACAGGAAACACAGGAACACCGAGACACAGGCCGACCTGAGAGTCTGACCCGACGGAGCTGCGAGGCGCTCCACCTGATGGAGCTGCTCCACCCGACGGAGCCGTGAAACACCGGGCTGCTCCACCCGACGGAGCCGTGAAACACCGGGCTGCTCCACCCGACGGAGCCGTGAAACACCGGACCGCTCCACCCGACGGAGCTGCGAGGCGCTCCACCCGACGGAGCCGCCGGGCTGCTCCACCCGACGGAGCCGTGAAACACCGGGCTGCTCCACCCGACGGAGCCATGAAACACCGGGCTGCTCCACCCGATGGAGCTGTGAAACACCGGGCTGCTCCACCCGAAGGAGCTGTGAAACACCGGGCTGCTCCACCCGAAGGAGCTGTGAAACACCGGGCTGCTCCACCCGACGGAGCCGTGAAACACCGGGCTGCTCCATCCGACGGAGCCGTGAAACACCGGGCTGCTCCACCCGACGGAGCCGTGAAACACCGGACTGCTCCACCCGATGGAGCCGCCGGGCTGCTCCACCCGACGGAGCCGTGAAACACCGGGCTGCTCCACCCGACGGAGCCGTGAAACACCGGGCTGCTCCACCCGAAGGAGCTGTGAAACACCGGGCTGCTCCACCCGAAGGAGCTGTGAAACACCGGGCTGCTCCACCCGACGGAGCCGTGAAACACCGGGCTGCTCCATCCGACGGAGCCGTGAAACACCGGGCTGCTCCACCCGACGGAGCCGTGAAACACCGGGCTGCTCCACCCGATGGAGCCGCCGGGCTGCTCCACCCGACGGAGCCGTGAAACACCGGACTGCTCCACCCGACGGAGCCGTGAAACACCGGACTGCTCCACCCGACGGAGCCGTGAAACACCGGACTGCTCCACCCGACGGAGCCGTGAAACACCGGGCTGCTCCACCTGATGGAGCTGCGAGGTGGCGCTGCTACGTCAGCTGGACTGGCTTTGCGTTTCTCCGTCAGGCTCAGGATGGATCAGTCTTCCAGCTCCACCTTTCCACACCGGGCGCTTCGTGACTCTATTCTCAACTTTTTAGTGACGTAGTGCGCCGGCGACCTTTGACCCGCAGCTGATCCAGAGCTAATGCGACTGAAATGAACATTAGCATGGAAAATCCACCTTAGTTACACCCCCCCCCCCCCCCCCCCCCCCCCCCCCCCCGTGAAGACCTTCAGTGCATAGCTAGTCTGAGTTAGCCTGGCATGGCTAGGTAGCTAGCTTCAGTTAGCCTAGCAGGGCTAGGTAGCTAGCTGCTGAAAGTCTTCAGGGATGAAGTGGTTCCTCCTGAATCTGCTGCTTCGGCGCCAGTTTCAGTCGAGAAACATCCAAACGCCGCATTTTAGGGACGAAGCTGAAGTTTGAAGAGGGAAAACAAACTTTCAGGAAGTTCAAACACGAAAAACAAAGAAACTGTAAAGAAAAACTTGAAGAGAAATGACATGAGGAACGTCTAGAAAATTATCCAGAATACCTCAAGAACTGAAAATAAAGATGTAATAATAATAGTCCAGAAAAGTTCATTTTTAGCCAGATCAGTGGAAAACAGTCTGAATGACGAAGAGACGATTAAATCAAGACATTAAGACGTCAAAACATCGAGAATGAACCAAGTCAAAGAATTCTAGAAAGACAGGATCATTACGAGAACGAAGCCAAACGATGAATCGGCTCAAACTCAATAGAAGGAAATCAGAATTTCCAGAACCGAGTCTATTTTTAGCATTTTTTTGTAAAGTTTTGTAATTTCTAGAATCAAGTCAAAATTTCTGAAACTAAAAAAGTTTGAACTGAGTCCAGTTATTGAGAATAAAGTAGAAATATTCAGATTGAAGTCAGAATATTGACAGTAAAGAGAGAATGGCCATGAAAAAATGGAAAAAATGGAAAAACTTCAACTTTAACCCTAAAATACAAAATCAGGGTTTGGTTGTGATGAAGCCTGAGCTCAGTCCGGTCCCTGTACCGCAGTCTGGTGCCCGTTAACACTGATCTGGTGCCTGTTAACACTGATCCGGGGCCTGTTAACACTGATCTGGTGCCTGTTAACGCTGATCCGGGGCCTGTCAACACTGATCCGGGGCCTGTTAACACTGATCCGGGGCCTGTTAACATGATCCGGGGCCTGTCAACACTGATCCGGGGCCTGTGAACGCTGATCTGGTGCCTGTCAACACTGATCCGGGGCCTGTTAACACTGATCCGGTGCCTGTCAACACTGATCCGGTGCCTGTCAACACTGATCCGGTGCCTGTCAACACTGATCCGGGGCCTGTTAACACTGATCCGGGGCCTGTTAACATGATCCGGGGCCTGTCAACACTGATCCGGGGCCTGTTAACACTGATCCGGGGCCTGTTAACACTGATCCGGGGCCTGTTAACACTGATCCGGTGCCTGTCAACACTGATCCGGGGCCTGTTAACACTGATCTGTACGAGAAACACAAAGAAAACAAAAGAGGGAAATAAAGAAAAGAAGAATGTTGGAAACTGTTCGCTCTCCGCTGGTTGTTTTTTTTTTTTCTTCTTAAGGCTCCAAATAGAAACAGAAAAAGTGATGGTCGTGCGACGCCGAGCGACGTAGCGCGACGCGGCGCAGCGTGACCTAGCATGACGTAGCATGACGTAGCATGACGCGGCGCCGCGGTAACACTGAAGGGTTTCGCTCCATGCTAAGGTAAACCAAGCCACTTGTAGTGCACAGGATTCTTCATTTTCCTTCAACTTAACAAAATACTGACTTCTTCTCTTTTTGTTCATTGGCAATAAAAAGATATAGAAATATCTCCTGACTGTACAGCTCTGACGGTTAAAATATGAGCCATAAAATTAGTAACACTGATAAAAAGAAAGGAGCTGAAGGAGGTGTTTTAGTAATAAAACCTGGTCAGAGTGAACGGCGCGCCTCCTCCTGCAGGGGGCGCTGGCTCCCCTGCTCCTCTCCAGGATCTCTCCTTCAGGCACACCTGGGTTTCTACACAGTAGTGAACGGAGAGGAGGCGTCAGGAGGAGCAGGCGGGGCCTCCTGAAGCTCCTCCTCCTCCAGGAGTCTGATTGTGTCTCACTGAGGAGTCCCGGTCCTCCTTTAGTCTGCGTCTCCTTCCTCCTGCGGCGCCTCCTTCTGGTCTTCATCGGACCCCTGGTCCTCCTGCTCCTCCCCCAGTCCTCCCTCTGTGTCCATCACCTCCTCCTCAGCCCTCTCCACCTCCTCAGCTCTCTCCATCACCTCCTCCTGCGTCGACTCCGCCTCCTCCTCCACCACCTCCGTCTTCTCCTTCTCGGCTCCGCCCTCGTCCTCGTCCCCTCCTTCGTCTCCTATCTGCACCACCTGGATGTCCTCCATGTCCACGGCGCCCCCCCCCGCCGCCGCCGCCTCCTCCTCGTCGTCGTCGTCCTCCTCGCTCTCCTCGTCCTCCCTGGCGCTGCTGCCTCGCTCGTCCGAGTCCAGCTGCGAGGGCAGGAGGCTCTGCAGCTGCGCCCGGGTCAGCGCCTCCATCTCGCCCACCCGGGCCTCCAGGGCGTCCAGGTCCTCCTCGGGGCTGGCGGGCCCCCCCGGCCGGCCCTGCGCCTCCTTCTTGCAGTAGGAGTAGCGGTGGTTCATGTGCTGGGAGTAGGACCCGGAGTGGGAGAAGCGCTTGCCGCACTTGTCGCACTGGTAGGGCTTCTCTCCGGAGTGCAGCCGCAGGTGCTCGATCAGGTGGTGCTTGTGTTTGAAGGCTTTGCTGCAGATGCTGCACTCATGAGGCCGCTTCCCTGCAGAGGAGAGAGAGAGGAGTCAGACCGGGGGCGACCGCGCCCGTTACCACGGCAACAGGCCTGTTTACAGGACGGCGACAAACCCCTTTACACCATAAATATGTTACCACGGCAACAAACCCCATTACCACAGCAACAGGCCTGATTACAGGACGGCGACAAACCCCTTTACACCATAAATATGTTACCACGGCAACAAACCCCATTACCACGGCAACAGGCCTGTTTACAGGACGGCAACAAACCCTTTTACGCCATAAATCTGTTACCACGGCAACAGGCCTGTCCACACCAAAACAAACCCGTTACCACAGCAACAGTCCTGTTTACAGGACGGCGACAAACCCCTTTACACCATAAATATGTTACCATGGCAACAGGCCTGTTTACAGGACGGCGACAAACCCCTTTACACCATAAATCTGTTACCAAGGCAACAGGCCTGTCCACACCAAAACAAACCCGTTACCACAGCAACAGTCCTGTTTACGTGGAAACAAACCTATTTACACCGTAAACGCGTTGTCACAGCAACAAACATGTTTACACTGTAAGCCCGCTACCACGGCAACAAACCCATTACTACGGCAACAAACCCCATTACCATGGCAACAAACCTGTCTACACCAAAACAAACCTGTTTGCACCGTAAACCCGCAAACACGGAAACAAACCCATTACCACGGCATTAAATGTTTTCACACCATGAACCCATTACCATGGCAACAAACCTGTTACCATGGCAACAAACCTGTATCCAACACAGACTAGTTACCACGGCAACAAAGCTTTTTACAGCACAACAAACCTGTTTACTCCATAAACCCACTTCCATGGCAGCAAACCGTTACCACGGCAACAAACCTGTTTACACCACAAACCAGGTACAGTGATAAAAAAGCTGTTTCTATGAAACACAAATCCATCTCCACTCCAGCAGCTCAGAGACGCCGACACACGAGTTTATGGAAACACTCAGAGTCCGTCCTGATTGAGGAAACTCTGGTCCTGGTCCTAGTCCCGGTCCTGGTCCCGGTCCCGGTCCTAGTCCCGGTCCCGGTCCTGGTCCTAGTCCTGGTCCTAGTCCCCGTCCTAGTCCCGGTCCCGGTCCTGGTCCTGGTTCTCCACAGCTGTAGTGAACAGCAGTTCTGGTTTATTTGGTTTCTTCTGTCTTTCTGATGAAGTCTGGACTGGGCTCTTCTGCCATCTTGGATCCGTGGTTCTGGTTCTGTGGTTCTACTGACTGACGACGAGTTCCAGCTGGAGCCGAGTTCTGCTGAGAGAAAGGTCAAAGTTCTGCTGCTGCACCGATCAGCTGACTATCTGACCGGACGGATATCAGCCAGTGCTGCCTTCTGTCCACGGCGTGGACCTGGAGCCCTGACGGCGGCAGGAGCAGCGATGAGGTGAAATCGGTGTTTCAGCGCCGTTTGTTTGACCCGGGCTGAAACGGCGGCGGCGCTCTGAGATCTGATGGGTTCCAGCTTCCTGTGTGCAGCAGAGGCGTGATGTCGGTGATTGCTGGGTTTGCGGTTTGAAGCTCTGAGTCACCGCGTTGGTCCAGCGCGTCGCCGTCGTCTGTTTCCAGTTTTTGCGTTCCGCCCTTGAAGAATGCAGTTTCTACTGAGCAAAAGAGAAAAGCAATAAACAGCGGCGGCGGCGAATCCCCGCGCTGCGCTGTGTGAGCGGTGCCAGAGCCCGGAGGCCGGCGAGCATCTAGCGCAGCGTATCCACGGAGAACATGTCAAAACAAGACAACAGAGTCCCGGCGGTCCAAGTCTCGGAGAACATGAGGTCATCTGGAGCAGGGAGCGGCGTCCGGCGCCAGGGATCCGTCAGAGAACCGCCTCTGACCCCGAGCTTGGCCGCGGAGCCGGCCAATCGCTCGCGGAGCCGCGCTGTTGCAACATCTCTGCTCGACACGAGCAGCCGGAGAGCCGCCAGACCTCCGCACGGCGTTGAGTCAGACCTGGAGGAATGGAGGAGTCCGCCCTCCGTGAATCCCCTCCGCTCGCCGCCTGACTCATCTGTTCCCCGGACGCTTCCCCGCGGCCTCCAGCTGCCGGCCGCCGCCGCTCACGGCCTCCGAGGAGGCTTTCAGAACCCAGAGACCGGAACCCGGAGAACCCCGGCCGTCTCCCCGTCTCACCTGTGTGTTCGTATTTGTGTCTCAGCAGCGAGCTGCTCTTCTGGAAGATCTTGTCGCACAGGTCGCAGGCGTACATCCCGCCCTCCGTCTTCTTCATCTTCTTCCGGGCCGGGCCCGAGTCCGAGTCGTTCTGCTCCTCCAGGACCGAGACTCCCTCCGGCCCGGCGTCCAGCCGCTCCTCCTGAGGGACACAAGCAGGACGGGTCAGCACGCTGCTGGGGACACGGAACCAAGCAGCAGAACCAGAACCCACACTACACCGCTCAGTAGAACCAGAACCCACACTAAACCGCTCAGTAGAACCAGAACCCACACTAAACCGCTCAGCAGAACCAGAACCCACACTAAACCGCTCGGTAGAACCAGAACCCACACTAAACCGCTCAGCAGAACCAGAACCCACACTACACCGCTCAGTAGAACCAGAACCCACACTAAACCGCTCAGCAGAACCAGAACCCACACTACACCGCTCAGCAGAACCAGAACCCACACTAAACCGCTCAGCAGAACCAGAACCCACACTACACCGCTCAGTAGAACCAGAACCCACACTAAACCGCTCAGCAGAACCAGAACCCACACTAAACCGCTCAGCAGAACCAGAACCCACACTACACCGCTCAGTAGAACCAGAACCCACACTAAACCGCTCAGCAGAACCAGAACCCACACTAAACCGCTCAGCAGAACCAGAACCCACACTACACCGCTCAGCAGAACCAGAACCCACATTAAACCGCTCAGCAGAACCAGAACCCACACTACACCGCTCAGCAGAACCAGAACCCACATTAAACCGCTCAGTAGAACCAGAACCCACACTAAACCGCTCAGCAGAACCAGAACCCACACTACACCGCTCAGCAGAACCAGAACCCACCCTAAACCGCTCAGTAGAACCAGAACTCAGGAGCCGGTTTCAGACCTGGTGGACTAAAACAGGGAATGACCTTTACCCTCATGAGCCGGGACGCCGATGTAGATGATAGCATCGACGGTGAGGTAGCATCTGTCGATGCTACGTCACCGCCGATGCTACGTCACCGTCGATGCTACGTCCCGCCGATGCTACGTCACCGTCGATGCTACGTCCCGTCGATGCTACGTCCCGTCGATGCTACGTCACCGTCGATGCTACGTCCCGTCGATGCTACGTCTCCTCCAGCAGCCTTAAGGCCCGTTCACACCGCCAAATGATTTCTGCGTTTTTGCGTCTAAATATAATTGAAAAACGAAGTTGAACACGCGCGTTCACCGACAGCGAAAATCCCGGCGGCGCATCAGACAGGTGTTTGCATTTTTGCGGCGCGTTGGGCCCTTCTGGCGCGCCTTTTGGCGCTGCGTTTTTGCAGCAAACCAATCAGAGAGCGTCTCCATGGTGACAGGTCAGGGGGCGGGGCCGGTGATAGCGACACTCATCCTGGAGCTCCTGGAGCGACCGGTGAAACTCGCCAAACTCCGACCGTCTCTGGATCATATCGGTCACCAGGCACGGCGTCCTGTCCGCCGACGGCGCCGCTGTCTGGCTTTATTCAGCAAATAAAGCCAAGCCACTCGCTCAGCAGGGTTAGCCATGATGCTAAGCTAACACAGGAAATAAGGTCGGAAGCCCCGCCTTCCCACCACAGACGCGACGCGTCAACGCACCGCGTGTCCTCGGGGGCCGGCGTTTCCTCAGCGTCGGACCTCTAAATTGACTCGTGTTCAACTTCTCGCTGTTTTGTGTTTTTTGACGTAAAAACGCTTTTGGTCTGAACGCTTTACGGTCCGTGGCTCTGGTGAGGTCTGTAGACCACAGACCGACAGACCGAGCTGTTCATGAGTTTATCACTCGGACCTGATTGTGGATAGCATGTAGCATGTAGCATGTAGCATGTAGCATGTAGCATGGCTGCTGTGCACGCTGAAGCTCTTGAGCGTAGCCTAGCATGACAGGTAAACTACTGAGTGACCTGGTTCTAACGCTGCTGGTTAAGTTGCTGGTTCAGAGACTGGTTGGTTGAGTTGCTGGGTACGTTGCTGATTATGCTGCTGGTTAAATTTCCGGTTCAGTTGCTGGTAAAGTTGCTGGTGTTCGGCTGCCTCTCTCCTCCTCTTGATATTCCATCACAACATAATTTACATTATCTTCGTGTTATTGTTCTCATCGATAAAGACTGGCCAAACGGCGGCCTGCCAGTCGTCTCCGGGGCACTGGTCCTCTCTGGTCCTCTCTGGTCCTCTCTGGTCCTCTCTGGTCCTCTCTGGTCCTCTCTGGTCCACCTCCTGCTGACTGTCCGGGGCGTATCGGACTGGTGCTGGTGTCGGTATCCAGCAGTGAGAGAAGGATTTAACTGGACGTAACTGGACGCGTTTTAATTCCGTCCACCTAAAGCTGCTGAGTCACGTCCTCCCTCCCGGTCCCGTCCCGGGTCCAGCAGCCCGGCGTGTCTCCTGCGGACGTTTGGCCTTAATCAGCAGCAGACGAGCGCGCCGGCAGGCCTCGGCCAATCCACTTAACGCACAGCTATAATACAACAGGGGTAAATCAATGTGGCCGGCAGAGGTGCTGCGTTTAAACAGATTCCAGCGGATCGATGGACGGCGCTCGGCAGAGTGCAGCCCGGGTGACGGCGAGGAGGATCCGTCACACGGCCTCAGATCTACATCCATCAGGACCGGCCCATTAGGTGTCCGCGCAATGAAGAACTATTAAGGGCGATCATTTTTACCCAGAGCTGCGTTCTGACATTTCTATATATGACTTATTGATTGGGCTGTGGATGGCTTCGGACGATCTGTCATGTTTTAGTGGTTCAGAACAATAAGGAGTAATGATTGGCTGGATCTGGGCTGAGCGCTTCGACCCGTCGCTCCGGGGAAAAAAGATAAAATGCAAACTCAATTCCAATCCGCTGCCGGCAGATTGCAGCGTGGACACTCCTCTCTGTCTGGAATCAGCTGTTTGGACCCTACAGCACGGCCGGACGGACCAGAGCCCGTCTGGACTGAGACCCGAAATGTCTCCTGGTGTTCTGGGGTCTGCTGAAACCACAACGGGGCTCAGAGACACTGAAGACTCAAGGATTCAGAACCGGTTCCCGAGGTGGGACTTCTGGAAAGTGTTCGACTGTGAAACTCTGGTCCTGGTCCAGACTCTCCTGGTCCCAGTCCAGATTCTCCTGGTCCTGGTCCCGGTCTAGACTCTCCTGGTCCCAGTCCAGACTCTCCTGGTCCTGGTCCAGACTCTCCTGGTCCTGAAGACGGTCTAAAAATGGCGCCGAGCCGCAGCCTTGAGCCGGCGCCGGCTGGTTTAGTTTGATGTCTTTCATTGATGTTGCTGATCAGTGATTGGTGGAATCTCTCCTAAAGGCCCGTCCATGCTTCACATGTCCGCGTGGGTGCGCGTTGCGCGTTGGTCCGCGTGACGTAAAAATCGTCATGAATTCCTGTCCTAGGGTCCGCGCGGACCGATCTGCGGACGTCCGCGCAGCAGCCAGAAATTGAGACCGCGTTGCGCGCAGGTCGCGGAAGTGTGCGCCTGCGCCAGAGCGCCATAGCAAACAAAACATGACGGTAAAAGTGAAAGTAGACGGAGCTCCAGCCTGATGGCTCCACTTAAAGACACCGAAAGAGTGAAAAACTCGTGGAAAGAGAGAGAGACTGTCTGGAGGGAGGAGAAGGTCTGCAGACAGAAGTGAAAAAGTAATCGCTCCGGCGCCGCCCCGCGATTCAGAAACAGAAAAAAAAAGGCTAAATAAACTTTAATACTTAAAGATAATGTACTGACAGTGTATGTGCTCAATTTTCTCTAAATAATCCGTAATAAAGGAGCAGATAAACAGTCTGTAGAGCCGGAAAAGCTTCTCGAGGCTGCGTGGATCACCGCGCCTGCATGAGACGCGCACAGCTGAGCTCAAAATGTAGTCTGGGAGGAAGCGCGTCCGCATCGGCGGTGCGCGGACCTTCCAAAGCGGACGCGGAAACGCGTACATGTGAAGCATGGACGGGCCTTAAGCCCCGCCTCTCCGGAGCCAGGCTTCTGGCACTCCAAGCCCTTTCTCTGCTCTTTGACTGCAGATTATTTACAGAACGTGAAGCTCATGCACTGTTAGCTTAATTTCATTTAGCAGTCATTGATTTTTGCATTTCATTGTTTTATGACTGTTATGTGATCAGCTGACCAACATGGAAACTACACGTTTCTGCCGTTTCCGTGGAAACAAACATATTTCAAAACGTTTCGGTGTGAAAGGCGACACGTTTCTGAACAGCAGCGATGCGTTGTGGCGTGAGCGGGTTCTGACCCCGACCCAGCCTGTTCTGAGGGTTCTCTGGTGAACCTGAGGACCGGCGCTGGAAACGACTCGGCCTTGTTTGTTCAGAGTGGCGGCCGACCGGGAGCCGCTGCGTGAAACCGTTTTGTCCAAATCGAAGTGCCGGTGATGTCAGGCCAGTTGAGCCGGGAGATCAGTTTACCGCCAAACGTGGAGACGAGCCTCATGCATTATGTAGAGGGGAACCTGATCTTCCCCAGATACCCCGGGGGGGGGGGGGGGCAGAAGGAGAAGAATACTTCAGAGGTTCATCCACATCGATGGAAAGAATTTCAATAAAGGGAAGGTTTCCTGATCAGTCCTCATGACTCAGAGGATAAGTGAGTCATTTCATGGAGGAAGGTTCAAGTTCCTCAAATCTATATCGGTCTGGACAGTAGGAGGTGAGGAGTCGAAAACGTTCTCTGGATCCCATGATTTTGACTCATTTTACACCAGAATTCAACAACAGAGCGATTTGCCTCATTTATAGCCCAGGACTGTCTGTCAGCCGCCAGGAAAGTGACGTTCTGCGTGTCGATGTCCTGAAATCCTGATCCTGAAACGGCTTCTCTGGATCCCTTTAACACATCAAAACCGTCACCGACTGAAAGCTGATGATTGAAACTGAATCCCAGAATCCTGTTCTCCCTGTTCTTTAGATGGAAATGTGCTAAGCTATGCTAACAGGCTGTTGTTTGCAGATTTCTCTATATAAGCTACGTAGTATTAGACACACTCGTCGGTTCTCTCTGCACTCGGAGAACCTTTCCCCACGTCCATTTCAGGGGAAAAGCAGAACGTTCAGACGACCGCGGGACAAAACGACACTTTCTGGAAACGCAGAAACCAGGTTTTAAACATGAAACATTGACAACAGGCCGCCGCGTTCCCCAGTACGCCGCCGTCTGTCCCACGCTACGCTAACGGCCTGGCCCCTCCAGTCAGCCCTGTTCGCGCTAAGCTAGGCTAGTTCCCTGCTACATGCAGCTACGTTCTTCCTGCACCTGAGTGCCGCCGTGGTCCAGAGAGACGGGCGGCGGCAGGAGGGGAGGAGCTCACCTTGATCCCGTTGAGGTGGATGCCGTCGTGCGTCTCGGTTCCGGCGGGGCTGCTCGCCGTAGTGGTGTAGGTGTAGGCCAGCTGTGGGATCAGGATCGTCTGTTTGCTGTTGGTGGCCAGCGCCCGGAGGCACTGCATCGTGGCGACGATGTCCAGGGGTTTGGCACTCGGCTGGCTGGCGTACAGTGCGGCGGGGCCGCCGCCCACCGCTGCGAGTGGCGACGCCTCTTTCTTTGTGCAAGTTAAGTTGAGGGGTTCCTCCTCAGTGGCGGGGCCAGGCGACGGAGCCGGGTAGCGGCGGGCTCTGGGCGCCGCTCTCTTCACTCCCTCTCTGGCCGGCTTTGGCAGCGACAGGTCTAGGGGTCCCTCAGTGCTGTGGGGGGGCGGGGCTGGGACGGGACCCCCGGCCGTCAGGTTTAGTGGCGAGGGCGGGGGCGGCAGGCTGTGAGTGCCGTTGACCTCCGCCGGGGTGGCTTCGGTTGGGCTGTCCTGGGTTACAGACGGGTCCATAGTGGCCGAGTTCCTCCCTGGGACCGGGGACACCACACTATCCTCCTCCTCCGAGGGGGGGGTGGGGGCGCCCAGGGATATCTGACCCTCCTGCATTTTATCAAACCACTTCCTGACCACGTGCACCGGCAGGTTGACGGAGTCGGAGATCTTTGCCAGCTCGTCCTTGGTGGGTTCGGCGTTCAAGGCGAAGTAGGCCTTGAGCAGGGACAGGAGGTTCTGGGGCTGGGTGCAGAGCCCCCCCTCCGCCAGCAGGGCGGCCACAGCGGAGTCCGACGTGTCCAGGCCCGCCCCGTTCAGCCTGAGACCGTCCTTCTTGCAGTGCTTGAGGGCGTGGAGCGTCTCCAGCCCCCCGGGACAGTTCTCACACAGGAGGCAGGTTTTAGTGGTCTTCTCCTCTTTGTCCTGGACCTTGTCGGCCCGGGAACCCCTGATGGTCAGGTCCTCTGGGTGCTGGGACTTGAAAGTGTCCAAAGTGGTCTCAGTGGGTGACATGGGTTCAGGTTCTTTCTTCAGGTTGTGAGGCGCGGCCTGGCCCTGGCCGGGGTCCAGGCTGTAGTTGATGATGATCTTGGCGTTGCCGTCCTGGCCCACGATGGGCAGGCTGATGGCCGAGATGAGCTGCTGCTGTGCGGCGTGGAGCGTTCCCGCGGTTAACCCCGCGTTCGCCTGGCCTTTGGCGTTGTTCTCCAGCACCTGGCGGATGACGCTGCCGTCCACCGCCGCCTTCAGCGCGTTCTGCAGGTCCGCCAGGTTGATGCTGATGGGCGACACCAGCCCCACGGTGGGCAGGACCACCGCCTGCACCGTGCCCTGCAGCGGCGCCGCGGCGCCGCCGGTGTAAACCCCGCCGTTCACGGCCGTCAGACCCGGGGACGTCAGGACGGTGGGCTTGTACTCGTAGTCCAGGGGCTCGGTCTTGATTTGGTTGAGGGGCAGCTGCTCCTGAAGGGGCTTGCTGTGCTCCAGCTTCTCCCTGATCTGGCTGCGCAGGATCGACGGCGCCGTCGGCAGCATCGGCGCCGCCCCCGGGCTCTGGGACTTGGCGTTCCCCGGGCGCGGCCGTCCGTTGACCGAGATGACGCCGATGCACTTCTTGCTGCTGATGTGGGAGCTGTAGGAGCCCGAGTGCGAGAAGCGCTTCTTGCAGTTGGAGCACTCGTAGGGTTTCTCTCCTGGATAACACAGAACCACAGCGAGGGGGGGGAGGGGGGGAAGGGGGGGGGAGGGGCACATTTCCATTAGCAAATGAAGCTAAATGAGCAAGCTAGGCTATGAGCAGTCGGACAGGAAGCAGCTGTAATGCGTTCAGCGCTGCTCCGGCGCGGCGGTAATGGCTCCGCGGGGAAACGCCGTCCCAGAACGCCGACCAAACGCGATTACGGCACATTAAGGCGCCCGAACAGGACGGCGACCCGCAGACACGAGGAAAACACACATATCGGTTCAGACCAAGGTAGAACCACTGGCAACCGGCGACGGAAACGCGGGGGGGTGCCCGGCGCGTTGCCAGGGCGACGGGGCGGGGCCACTCACCGCTGTGGATGCGCAGGTGCTCCTTCAGGTGGTGCTTGTATTTGAACGCTTTCCCACATTCGGTGCACTTGAATTTCCGATTGCCTCCCGACTGCGTGATGTGTCTCTGCGGGGAAAAGAAAACACGACCTTTGACCCGCAGCTCGTCATGTCACAGTGTCGCCGATCAATCAAGGCCAGGAGGTCATGTTGACCAATCCCGTTTGGACGCTGCTGAGGAAGACGCACTGAGATACGCCGGGTCAGGACTCCAGTCCGGACTCAGCCTTCGCTGCTCAAAGGCACTAAAGTTTCTTCAGCGGATTAAAAACCACAGTGAGAGTTTAGAGGAACTGAAAACACGAGTTTGAAATGAGCAACTAGTCAACCTGCTGACAAAACCTGCTTTTTTAAACCAGATTATTATGGGATGCACTGATACAGGACTGGTATCAGGTCAGATACTGGACACAGTACTGGGACTAAGGTCCCTGATAAAACCCGCTGAGTACGTGAAACCTCGGTCAGCAGCAGGTGGACCCAAGAGAACCTGAGAGAACCTGAGAGAACCTGAGAGAACCTGAGAGAACCCGAGAGAACCAGAACCGTCCGCGGTTTAGAGCCTTTCACCAGGAGAACCATGAACGTCACTTTATGAGAATCTGGCGGAACACAGAGGAGACAGATGGTTGATACAACACCAGCAACTTAACCACAAACTCAACCAGCAACTTAACCAACAACTTCACAAGGAACTTCATCAGCAACGTAGTCAGCAACTTAACGAGCAACTTAAACAACAAATTAACCTGCAACTTAAACAAGTTAACCAACAATTTAACCAACAACTGGCAACTTAACCAACAGTTTAAAGGGGGGGTATGAGGGTTCCTTCAGTATCAACCTACAGCACACTCCAGCAGCAGCTCTGCCCAGCTGGAGGCTGAAAGCTGCTCGTGTCAAAAACAACTGAAATCCTCGTTCCTCTGCATCAGGCTGCCTCAAACGCTGGAAATGAGTCCCTGTCTCTTTAAGAATCTCCTCGGCTTAGAGACACGCCCCCTGAGAGCGTCCGTCTCCATGAGGGGCGGGGCAGCTAGCTGTGCAGGAGGAGCTGTGCATTATGGGCGGAGCTGTGCAGCACCGGGCGTTTCAGCCTCAACATGGCCGCCAGGGGAGATTCAGGGATTCAGGCTCAGATCTGCTGAACGGTTCAGGAAACGACTCCATGAGTCTGTTTCACGGGGAAATGACTCTACAGCTTGATACAGAGCTCAAAACATGGGCTTTGCATAATACCCCTCCTTTAACCAGTAAATTAAACAACTTAACCAGCAACTTAAACAAGTTAACAAGTAATTTAGCCAAGAACTTATCCAGAAACCAACAAATTAACCAATTTAACTAACAGCTTCATCAGCAACTTAACCATCAGAGACGTTTGAAGCAGCAGAGTTAGAATGATGTCACCCGGTAGTTTAACTAGCCGTGCTAGTTATCCGTACTAGTTAGCTGTGCTAGTTGCCGTGCTTCATGCTAAAGGCTACATGCTAACCGTGACTGCCTGACTGGAACAGCTCGGTCCAGTGTGTGGACAGACGCTACGCCCTGCGCTACGTCAGGCTGCTGGAGGTGACGTAGCAAAGCCCTCGGCAGCCCGCAGAACTGAAGCAGAGCTCCAGGACTGTGGTCCAGGCTGGTTCTGGTTCTGGTCCTGGTTCTGGTCCTGGTATCAGTGCATCTGTTAGGTTTAGTGTCTCCACATCAGAGAGCAGCAGCGGGGCTCCACAGGAGGCGTTCAAGAACCCGATCAAGATCTGACTGACAGAACATGACTGAGGCTCTCGGGGTTCTGGGGGTTCTGGGGGTTTTGGGGGCTCTGGGGGCTCCCGGGGGACTCGGCGGGCCTCTCACCTGGTCTCGGCCGGCCTTGTGGACCGTCATGTGGCGGTCCAGCTGGGCGCGGTAGGCGAAGCTGTAGCTGCACTCGGGGCAGCTGAAGCTGTCCTCCGTCTTCTCGTGGCGGTACTTGATGTGCTCCTTCAGGGAGCTGTAGCGCTTGTAGCCCCGGCGCAGTACGGACAGGTGAGCAGCTGCGAGAAGGAGTCCGGCGTCCCTGCAGACACGAGCCGGGGTCACCGCACCGCCAGGGACCGTCCTGGTCTCTGCACGGTTCGATTCCCTGCTGGAGCTGGGTAAACAGCGGGTCTGGTCCTCCGTTCTCCCACACAGGTAACGCATTACTGCGTTAACAGGTGATGTATTACCCCCCCCCCCCCCCCCCCCCCCCCCCCCCCCCCGTGGGACAGGTGAGGGCTCTCTCACACACGCACACACACACACACACACACACACACACACAGCTTCACACAGACGTGATGAATTTACTCAGGTGTTGCTGTTCAGAAAGTTCCGGCAATCGACACTCTGCTGCGAGAGTAATGAGAGTAATGAGAGTAATGAGAGTAATGAGCGCTCAGGGGGTGGAGCCAACTCCTGGTGTGGGACGGGAGCAGGCACAGCCCCCCGCCGCCCCCTCCACCCCTCCACCCCCCCGGGGCTGTAACGATGTGAGAGTGTTCAGGGACCCTCCTGCTCCAGTGGGTCCGTCCCGGTTCACGCCGCCCCCGGCGCCGTGCACGTGCCTCACCGTTCTCGTCGTGCACGCCGGCGTCGGGGGTGCCCTGGCGCTGCGGCTCGTCCTCCGGCGCCTCGGGGTAGATGACCGCCGTGTCGCCCTGCTGGAGCATCTCCTCCACCAGCGCGTCCGTGCTCCCATCATCCTCGGCGTCCGAGACGCAGTCCTCCCTCACTGCAGGCACACACACACACACACACACACACACACACACACGGTTATTGATTCCCACTATTATTTCCACGCCGTGTCTCCGTGTCGATGCAGGTATGAAAGCTGAACCTTCTGGATGTTAGACGATGATCCGATAACGTGGGGGGGGCGTCTTCATCAATACGGGGTGTGTGAGTGTGAGTGAGTGAGTGTGTGTGAGTGTGAGTGTGTTGTTGCTGCTCAATAGGAAGAGGCTCATTATGCTGAAAGGCCGCTGTGTGAGAGTGTGTGTCGGGTCTTTGTGCTCCTGAATGGACGCCGCTCAGTGAGGCTCTCAGGTGCCGCCGCCGCCGCCGCCGGATGCTAATTAGCCTGAGCGCGGTGATGAACGTCACGTGCCGCCGTCTCTGGAGAGGCTCGGCCTTCAGACTGGCGGCAAACAAGGAGCGGCGAGCGCTAATCAGCGACACGGCGGCTCGCAGGAAGTGTAACCTGAGGACACGTGAAAGCTTCCTGTCTGCTCGCCCGGCGTGTCAGCTCGCCCGCGCGGATCCTTGCTGGGAATAGTGAGGGGAGTGATCTGCTAACGGCGGCGGCGGCCTAGCAGATGTTTCGGGGATTGCTTCAGGCTCCTCTGCTCGCCACGCGGGACGGGGATGAGTTTGGTGGACTGTGCTAATGCTAGCGCTAGCGCTAACGGACGGCGCCAGCTGCGAGCTCCTCGGAGACGGGACAGGTGGACCCCGCGACTCAACGCCACTCGTTGCCGTGGTTTCAACAGAACGTTCAAAGCAGAAGAAGAAGAAAGATAAACTCCTGCCGTGTAATGAGGCGGCCCGAGAGAGAGAGAGAGAGAGAGAGAGAGAGAGAGAGAGAGAGAGAGAGAGAGAGAGAGAGAGAGAGAGAGAGAGAGAGAGAGAGTGTGTGCGCGCGTGCGGAGAAGCCGAGCGCTGAGAAAGTCAGATCGTGGATTTCTCATCCCACACCGCACCGCTCTCCCACACACACACACACAACGACCTCCATGAGCAGAAACACCTCTGGACATGTCTTCACACACACACACACACACACACACACACACACACACACACACACTCCTTTGGCAGTTTGGGAATATGCTGATGTGCTTTTTGGCAGAGGGTTAGTTGAGGAAATCGATAGTGAGCGGCGTTCTGCAGGTTCTGGTCTCTGAACTCCTGCTTCACTGCGGAACGTCAGACGCTCTGCCAGGTTCTGTTTCCAGCAGAACTCACTGGAGACGCTTCGAGAACCACGTAGTTCCCGTGCCGGACACCAGCTGGCGCTGCAGAGGACAACGTGAACTCTGACCTCTGAGCTCCCAGTGTCAGTCTCCCACCTCCCAGTGTCAGTCTCCCACCGCAGAACCCTCCACCGCAGAACCCTCCACCGCAGAACCCTCCACCGCAGAACCCTCCACCGCAGAACCCTCCACTGCAGAACCCTCCACCGCAGAACCCTCCACTGCAGAACCCTCCACCGCAGAACCCTCCACCGCAGAACCCTCCACTGCAGAACCCTCCACTGCAGAACCCTCCACCGCAGAACCCTCCACTGCAGAACCCTCCACCGCAGAACCCTCCACTGCAGAACCCTCCACCGCAGAACCCTCCACCGCAGAACCCTCCACCGCAGAACCCTCCACCGCAGAACCCTCCACTGCAGAACCCTCCACCGCAGAACCCTCCACCGCAGAACCCTCCACCGCAGAACCCTCCACTGCAGAACCCTCCACTGCAGAACCCTCCACCGCAGAACCCTCCACCGCAGAACCCTCCACTGCAGAACCCTCCACCGCAGAACCCTCCACCGCAGAACCCTCCACTGCAGAACCCTCCACCGCAGAACCCTCCACTGCAGAACCCTCCACTGCAGAACCCTCCACTGCAGAACCGCCTCGGTTCCTTTTGTGAGAGCGGCGGGGAACGTCACGACATTCCTCCCAAACCAGCTGAGTTCCAGAGGACAAGATGAACAAATGAATCATGTGTTGTAGATGGGAATGTGCTGACACACACACACACACACACACACACAGACACACACTCTGATCTCAGCCTCTAAATGTTGAGCATGAGTGTGAAGTCGGGTCCCAGTTGGAGGTCTGTGGCTCAAAGCCGTTGTTCCCCGCTGTCTCCGTGTGTGTGTGTGTGTGTGTGTGTGTGTGTGTGTGTGTGTGTGTGTGTGTGTGTGTGTGTGTGTGTGTGTGTGTGTGTGTTATCAGGGCTGCTCCGGTGGAAAAACTTCCAAACAAACAGCGAAGGCAGCAGGGAAGCGAGGTTGTAGCAGGATGTTGTGATCGAAAAGAAAAAAAAAGCGAAGTGTGTTCTTCATTCACACTGCGGCGGAACGCAGAACCAGACCACCCACTCCGCCACTGCAACCTGATCCCCTGACGTCCCATGATGCACTTCCTGCCCCCGCCCGACCTTTGCCCCCCGACGCTTCCTGTGCTCGTGCGTCCCGGCCCGTGGTGGACTGTGTGAGACCGGAGCGGAGACTGGGACCGCCAGGGACCGGCCAGACCGCCAGGGACCGGCCAGACCACCAGGGACCGGCCAGACCACCAGGGACCGGCCAGACCACCAGGGACCGCCCAGACCACCAGGGACCGGCCAGACCGCCAGGGACCGCCCAGACCACCAGGGACCGGCCAGACCACCAGGGACCGGCCAGACCACCAGGGACCGGCCAGACTGCTAGTTTCCAGCATCCAGTCCCTGAACACACATCAAGACCCTGATCCATTGTGGAATCCCCAGTCCACCCTGAACCCCATCCCCTGTCCAGAGGAGGGGTCCCCACAGGAGAACCCGGAGAGGAGAACCCGGAGAGGGTTCCCAACAGCCCCAAACAGAAACCTGAAAGAGGACAGGAAGGAAAAGAAGGAAGGAAGAGAAACGGAGAGAAACAAAAGAACAGGAAACTGAAGAAACTGTTGAGGAAAAGAGGAAGTGACAGGAAGTCTGGAGGAGAGAGAGAACAGAGGGAGGAACGAAGAACCAACGGAGAAGAGAAGAGGAGAAAATAAACAGAAATGAAAGATAAAGAGATGGAAAAGAAGAGAGAGAAACCAGAAGGAACAAAAGAGAAAAGAAAGAAAACATGAAAGAAATGGAGGAAGAGGAGGAAGAAGAGGAAGAGGAGGAAGAGGAAGAGACCAGAGAGCGAAGCCGAGTTTGTTTAAAGAACGGCGTCTTTCCCCGAGTTCCACTCTGATTCAGAGAGAAACCAGAGTGTGTGTGTGTGTGTGTGTGTGTGTGTGTGTGTGTGTGTGTGTGTGTGTGTGTGTGTGTGTGTGTGTGTGTGTGTGTGTATACACGTTTTTCCATCCTTGTGGGGACCAAATGTCCCCACAAGGATAGGAAAACCAGCCCGATGTGCCTTGTGGGACCTTCTTCCGGTCCTCATGAGGGAAACAGTGTTTTCTTCACCATGTTGTTGTTACTGAAAACAGTCAAAGGTCAAACATTTCTTTAGGGTTCGGCTGTGTGGTGGTCTGGGTCAGGGTCAGGGTCAGGGTCTGGGTCAGGGTCTGGGTCAGGGTCAGGGTCTGGGTCAGGGTCTGGGTCAGGGGCTAGACATGAATGGGAGTCAATGGAAGGTCCCCACAAGGATAGAAATACAAAAGTGTAAGTGTGTGTGTGTGTGTGTGTGTGTGTGTGTGTGTGTGTGTGTGTGTGTGTGTGTGAGTGAGAGAGATGTTCACACGGCTCGGCCAAAACCAGTGACGGGATTCTTCCTGCAAGCCTCCGTCGGGGGGGGGTGGGGCAGTGGAGTGCCCCGGCTGCTCCCTGCACCGGCCTGCGGTCTGATTCCACACACGGACAGGACGGTGGTAACGATGCTAACAGCTAATGAACCGCCCTGCTCCGCAACACAGCAGTGCTGACAGTCACACACACACACACACACACACACACACACAGCTGGACCGTCCTTCAGCACCTGTGATTGTTGTCCAGGAGGAGAGCGAGGTGCTAGCGGTGTTGGTGTCGTCAGCCCTTCCTGTCCCCGATCCACGTCCGTGAGCCCCGAGGTCAAGAGGAGGTCACCCCCCCGCCCCCCCACCCCGTTAATGCCCACCAGTGCCGTAAAGCTCCCCGCCTCCACCCGCCTCCACCCGCCTCCCGGTCAGCCGGCTGGTCTGTGCAGCTGCTTCCTGCTTCAGTCTGAGGGACCCGTGTCCTCGGGTCCAGGGTGGAGGACCCGTCTCCTCGGGTCCAGGGTGGAGGACCCGTGTCCTCGGGTCCAGGGTGGAGGACCCGTGTCCTCGGGTCCAGGGTGGAGGACCCGTGTCCTCGGGTCCAGGGTGGAGGACCCGTGTCCTCGGGTCCAGGGTGGAGGATGGATCCTCTTCTGTCGGGTCTGAGGCCCAAACTTCAAAATGCTGATATATTTATCTAAAGTCCAGAAGGTTCCGCCACACTGAGGGCGTGAAGGCAGCGCCCCCTGCAGGCAGAGGCTCTGACTGATCCGCCGTTTCCCGGGACGATGAACCTCAGGTTGACCCCCAGTAACACTGAACACCACACCTGCAGCTGCTTCTGAGGGGCGGAGCCAGTGTGGGGAGGGGCGGGGCCAGTGTGCGGTCAGGGGCGGGGCCAGTGTGTATGAGAATGCATGATGTATTTTCAGCATTGAATTTGAGGAGGATGTGGGGATACTGTGAGTTTGGCCTCTCCGGGTCGTCGTCCAACACATTTCTCTTTTACAGAAAGAACTGTCACTTCTTTGAAGACATGTTGAGCTGAGAAGCTGTTATGTTCTCCGAGCTGCCGTTAGCTGCCTTTAGCTATCGTTAGCTGTCATCAGTTGTTAGCTGCTGTTAGCTGCTGTTAGCTGCTGTTAGCTGCCACTAGCTCTGTGGTTAGCAGACTCTTACCGGGGTCCCAGCAGTGCTCCCTGGGGTGCTCCTCGTCCGGCAGGGCGCCGTCGCAGTCGGCGCCGTCGGCCAGGCTGCCCTCCTCCTCCACGATGTGCAGCTTGTCCTCGTCGTCGGAGTCGGAGCCGGCCTCCACCACATTGTTGTAGTTGGTCACTGCGTGCAGAGAGGCGGAGCCACACGTTATGGATCGATAACGATAATCGATAAGCGAGCGAAGACGCCACCGTGCGGCAGGTCGCCGGGCCAGATCACGAGCGCGGGAGACGAGGGCGGACCGGGTTACGGAAACCTCCTGCAGAGGGAGGCGGTTCACCAATGACCCCCCAGGGGGAGGGGCGGGGCTAAAGCGCTGCAGCCTGAAGGGGGGGGGCTAAAGCGGCTGACTGAAGGGGTGGGGCTAAAGCGCTGAAGGGGCGGGGCTAAAGCGCTGCAGGCTGAAGGGGCGGGGCTAAAGCGCTGAAGGGGCGGGGCTAAAGCGCTGCAGGCTGAAGGGGCGGGGCTGAAGCGCTGCAGGCTGAAGGGGGCGGAGCTAAAGCGCTGCAGGCTGAAGGGGCGGGGCTAAAGCGCTGCAGGCTGAAGGGGCGGGGCTAAAGCGCTGCAGGCTGAAGGGGGCGGGGCTAAAGCGCTGCAGGCTGAAGGGGCGGGGCTAAAGCGCTGCAGGCTGGAGGGGGCGGGGCTAAAGCTCAGCAGGCTGAAGGGGCGGGGCTGAAGCGCTGCAGGCTGAAGGGCGGGGCTAAAGCGCTGCAGGCTGGAGGGGGCGGGGCTAAAGCGCTGCAGGCTGAAGGGGCAGCGATTGAAAATAACGCAGTCGACATTTCTGATGACTGAATCCAGAGAGCACCGCAGGAAACTCACACTTTACACACACAGGAACAGAGTGTGTGAGATCATTAGATAGCAGGCTGTGTGTGTGTGTGTGTGTGTGTGTGTGTGTGTGTGGGAGTTGGCGTGACCTGTTGGGGTGTGTTATGAGCTGAAGGAGCCAGGAGACTCGGAGACAGGCGGCCTACAGAGAGGGTTATTACAGCGAGTAAATCCTCCTGACCCACTGCCTGCTTCCTGTGTGTGTGTGTGTGTGTGTGTGTGTGCGTGTGTGTGCGTGTGTGTGTGTGCTCCTCCGTCTCTCCATTCCACCTGTGTTACTTCCACCCACTCTCCCTCCACCCCCCTCCTCCACCCCTCACAGCTACAGATCCTCTCCGAGGCCGAATCAATTCTCCAGTGAGAGCAGCGCAGTCAGCACACACACACACACACACACACACACACACACACACACAGAGTCGGAGGTCTCCCTGTTCTCTCCTCCTCCTCCGTCAGTGCGGGTGGAGCTCCGCCCGTCTGATAGTCATTGATCAGCTCCTTGGCGGCTGTCTGCACAGAGGTGGTGTTGAGCTGCTGTCGACTGTTTTCAAAACGCCGCCGACCTTTTGACCTCCTGAGCGCCTCTCCGCTTTCATCAATGAAGATGAACTGGTGAACAGGAGGCTGGTGTCAAATTACCAGCCCTACGAGCACACTGCGCTGCGTTCACTGACTCCTCCTCAGAAGAGTGAGT
Organism: Salarias fasciatus; assembly: GCF_902148845.1. NCBI lineage: Eukaryota > Metazoa > Chordata > Actinopteri > Blenniiformes > Blenniidae > Salarias > Salarias fasciatus. The sequence goes on along the minus strand of NW_021941399.1, from coordinate 524 downwards.
GTGTGTGTGTGTGTGTGTGTGTGTGAGAGAGTGTGTGTGTGTGTGTGGAGGCCGTCTGAGGCCACGGCCGCTCAGGTGTGGAGTCGAGGTCGGCCGTTAAAACGACAACAGTCCGCAACGTCCACCAAAACCCCAGCTGTCCGGAGAGGCACGAAATCAGTGTGTGTGTGTGTGTGTGTGTGTGTGTGAGGGGGCGGTGCACACAGACGGCCTTCCTGTGCCAAATGGTTGGTTGTGTGTGTGTGTGTGTGTGTGGAGATGTAACACCTAGCATCAACAAAGAGCGCGGCCCCCTTCTGGCCGTTTGGACAGCTGGCCTCATTAGCGCCGCACAACAGGAGGACGACGCCTACACGTCTCCGAGCGGCGGCACGAGGAGGAGGAGGAGGAGGAGGAAGAGCAGGAGGAGGAGAGGAGGAAGAAGAGCAGGAGGAGGAAGAGCAGGAGGAGGAGGAGGAGGAAGAGCAGGAGGAGGAAGAGCAGGAGGAGGAGGAGGAGGAGGAAGAGCAGGAGGAGGAGGAGGA
>NW_021941398.1:362500-406586 GCF_902148845.1 Salarias fasciatus | reverse complement strand
AATACCAGGTGCTCCCATTCGGGCTTTCCTTAAGCCCGCGGGTGTTTGTCAAATGCACCGAGGCGGCCATCGCCCCCCTGCGGCACAGGGGCGTGCGTGTGGCAACTTACATCGACGACTGGCTTCTCATGGCGCAGTCGTCACACCAGGCCCAGGAGCACGTGAGGCTGCTCACGTCACATCTCACTGGCTTGGGTTTCACAATAAACCGGGAAAAGAGTGTTTTGACACCCACTCAGAAAATCCCGTTCATTGGCCTGTCACTGGACTCAGTTGCGTTCACGGCTCACCTGTCGGCGGAGAGAGTGAAAGCCTTTCAGGCTTGTCTGGCACAATTCCGCAGAGGCGCACTTCTGAGGTTCAGGACGTGTCTCAGACTGCTAGGACTGATGGCATCAGCACTGGTAGTTCTTCCACTTGGCCACTTGTACATGAGACCGTGTCAGAGATGGGTGACGTCACTGAGGCTGAACCCGGCGCTCCACGGTCGCCGTCACGTTCTTGTTTCCTCCGCGTGCGCTCTGGCGCTGCGCCCATGGAAACGCAAAGGCTTTCTCACTGCAGGCGTTACCATGGGGACGGTCCTGGTGAGGAAAGTGATCACTACAGATGCCTCTCTGTCGGGCTGGGGAGCCACGCACGAGGGCAGGATAGTGAATGGCACATGGGGCTCGCAGGTGCGCGGGATGCACATAAACTGCTTGGAGCTCCTGGCTGTCTCGCTGGCACTGAAACACTTTCTGCCTTTCCTGAGAGGGCAGCATGTGCTGGTCAGAACGGACAATACCACGGTGGTGGCATATATCAACAGACAAGGGGGACTGCGCTCGCATCACCTTCACAGTCTGACACACAGACTGATCGTGTGGAGCAGCTCCCACCTGTTATCGCTGAGAGCAACGCACGTCCCCGGCATCCTGAACCGGGGGGCGGATCTGCTCTCCAGAGGGAATCCTCGCTACAGGGAGTGGAAACTCCACAGCGAAATAGTGACCCAGATATGGCAGAAATATGGACAGGCAGAGGTGGACCTCTTCGCCTCGGGGGAGAACGCCCAGTGTCCCCTGTATTTCTCCCTGTTGGACCAGAGTGCTCCCCTGGGTCTGGACGCTTTGGCACACGCGTGGCCGCGCGTCTTGCTGTACGCGTTTCCCCCGTTAGAGCTGATCACTCCCACGCTCGCCGGGGTGCGGCAGAGGGGGCTGGCTCTGATTCTGATAGCTCCGCGCTGGCCAGGGAAACACTGGCTGTCGGAGATATTTCAGATGTTGTGCGGTCAACCTTGGCCCCTGCCCCTCCGCAGGGACCTTTTCACGCAGGCATGCGGAGAAATCTTTCATCCTCACCCGGAGCGCATGGCGCTGTGGGCTTGGCCCGTGAAAGGTTTAACCTGCTGACAGGTGGGCTCCCGCATAACGTCACTGTAACTATTCAGAGCGCCAGAGCCTCGTCCACACATCGTGCGTATGAGGGAAAATGGCAGGCTTTTGAAAAATGGTGCGTAAGGGCAGGTCTGGTGGCTTTTCAGAGCCCCGTCCCTGCTATCCTGACGTTTCTGCAGGAGCTGCTGGATAACGGTCTGGCTTTCTCCACCGTCAAAGTGTATTTAGCCGCTATATCGGCTTGTCACGTCGGTTTTGGGGATAAGACGGCTGGCCAGCATCCTCTTATCTGTCAGTTCATGAAGGGAGCGCGGCGGCTTCGCCCGGTATCCAGGAGCTTGACTGCGCCCTGGGATTTATCCTTGGTGCTCGAAGCTGTGTCACGCCCGCCTTTTGAGCCACTTCAGCAGGTGGACCTGCGGATGCTCTCCCTGAAAACGGCTTTATTACTCGCGCTGGCGTCTGCAAAACGCGTGAGTGATATCCATGCGTTATCGGTGAACCCGGCCTGCATGCAGTTTTTCATGGGGGGACATAAGGTTTTATTGAAACCTAACCCCGCATTTGTGCCTAAGGTTTTTAACCAGGCAACTTCGTATCGCCCTATCGAGTTGGCGGCGTTTTATCCCCCTCCTTTCGCGACGCAGGAGCACGAGACGCTTAACGCGCTCTGCCCTGTGCGCGCGCTGAGGGCGTGTGTTGACAGGACAGCCGGACTCAGGAAGTCCGAGCAGCTGTTTGTGTCATGGGCCGCATCACATCTGGGAGATCCGCTCACTAAGCAGCGTTTATCTCACTGGATCGTGGACGCTATTAGCGTAGCTTATAACAGCAGGGGGTTGCAACCTCCTGCGGGGCTGCGCACACATTCCACGCGTGGTGTGGCCGCGTCTTGGGCGCTTTTCCGGGGGGTTTCTGTGGAAGAGATCTGTGCGGCTGCCAGTTGGGCGTCGCCTCACACTTTCACCAGATTCTATAACCTGGATGTTACTGCGCCATCAGTGTCTCATGCTGTGTTAGGCGTGGGTTCTGTACCCACTGTGTCTGCCTGACCGGCTGGACATATGCGCCTGGTCTTCGAGGTAAGCTTGTCTGGCAATACGGGAGTCTCTATATCCCATAGTGAGATACCGAAACGAATGTTGAAAGAGAACTTTAGGTTAAGAAGTTAACCCCGGTTCTCTGAAACATGAGTGAGGTATCTCACCAGACCACCCTCCTTGCCTGGAGCGAGGAAGAGGTGTGCTTACAATGACTGAGGAGATGACGTCGACGTGGGGCTCTTATGTCACGTCAGTCTGCCAGTCAGGACTGGCGTAGTGTAATATTGCTTCTGGGGAACAGCGCTGGGGGCGTGTCCCATAGTGAGATACCTCACTCATGTTTCAGAGAACCGGGGTTAACTTCTTAACCTAAAGTTGTTTACGTGAGCACTTATAACTTTTAAGGGAGCACGTAAAACTCGGCTCCAGTCCATAAGCTCCCGTCCGCACGGATTCCTCCGGGGACATCTGCGCACAGCGTTGGGTGTACACCGATCGCACCGCTATACGCATGCTCCGGAGCGCTACAGCAAACGTGATTGCTGGTCTTGATTCAGCTGCACCGGCAGCGGATGGCACGGCTATATTCATGGTTCAGAAGTCCCGCAATTTTGGCAAAAAAGAAACTTTTCCGGATTCTGGATATCGCTCCTCTCAGGTCTGAGGTGGAGGTAAATAAGGAGGGGCTCAGTGGATGACTAAAAACTGGAATTAAAGGAGGACAGAAACACTTTGTCTGGAGGAAGATCACGCCGCAATGAACAGCGTCACCGTGGACGAACGGACACCGGCTGAGGTTTGAATAGGTCCGTTCATGTAACCCTGATATAGCAAATAATGAGGCTGACACACTCACACAGCTCATATTTTTATTGTTTCGTTTATTTATGTCTCATACAGCAGCTGCACCATGGCCAGGTCCCCGCCCCCCCAACACACACACACCCAGTACCGGACCGGTGCTGAGCAGGACACGGGACCGAGCGGTGCTGCTGGACCGAGAGCAGCCGTCATCATGGCAGAGATCCTGGAAAGATCAACAGAAATCTGCCGTTCATTGACCGCAATAGTGACCAGGCTGGGGAACCAATAATCAATAATACACTGAACAAAATTAATGACAGCTTGTCGAAGTCTGAATAAAATGTTTGACTAAACGTCCACTGTCTGTATGTAATCTTCCGTCAGCTAATATATCTGGGCTACTGGCATCACATTTTATTTATTTTATTTATAGATTTATTTTCATTCAAAAGATGACACAAAAAATATACATAAAAGAAAGTAATACATACATGAATGAAAACAGAGCAGAAAGAAGAATAACTTATGTCTGCCTCTTCTTTCATCAGTTCATATTTTTACATATTTTCACAATATTTACAAACACCATAATATTTTTCACCGAATTTTACACTCATTACACACACCTATTATTTTTTTCTCTATCCACCTCTTCTTTATCTAACCGCTTATATTCCGTCTCCAATTTCAATCATCTGTAATCAAAATTCAAAAACAAATTCCATTCTGTCAGAAAAAACTTATGCAATGTTGGACACATAATCTCATGTGTCCAACATTGCATAATTTTCCAGTAATGTAGTTTTTACATTTCTTTTAAATGCTGTGATTATTCGCATTTCTTTCACTTCTTTCTGAAGGGCATTGCACAGATTGGTTCCCTTAAGGTCAGGGGCCAAAAGTATAATCTGTTTTTCTGACCAAACCAACAAACGAAAATGGAAAAAATGGCTCAATTTTCCTTTTTTCGTTTTCAACCAAAAAACGAAAAAACGTTTTTTTCTTTCTCAATTCAAAACCAAAAACAAAACCAACACAAGCAAATTACGGCCGAATTTTGTTTTTTGGATTTCAATTTTTAGTTTTTTCGTTTCAGGTCTCAAAACGAAAAAACGGAAGCACGTGACCCCTGACGTCACGGGTCAAATGGCCTCCCTACCAAAATAAAAGCCTTACTAATAAATGGGCAATAAAAGATAAATTACGTTAAATAGCGTTTTTATTTTTGCACAGCATTTATTGCATACACTACTAGGCTTGTAATAATGTTAGAAAATAATAATTATTATTATTAACAACAATGCTTGTGGTGTAGCTACACAAAAGCCAAATTTAAAAAGTTGCATGTGGCATACAATGATGCCTTTAGGCTTCTAATGAAGGTCCCTCGGTGGACCAGTGCAAGCCGGTTGTTTGTGCAAAATAATGTCAGAACACTGAAGGCTGTTATTAGAAATTTTATTTTTAAGTTTATTAAGCGACTCATGGACTCTGATGATAAAATTATTCAAGCTTCTGTCAAACCTGGGCAGAGCAGTGTCTGGTACACTTCTGAGCTCTGGAGACACTGGAGGGAGTGTTTATTTAGTTTATATGTGTCATGCTGTTTTTCTGTTTTGTTGCTGTCTTTAGTATTTGTGTGTAATTTTATGAACCATTTTGAGTCTGGAATAAAGCATAAAGAAAGAGGAGCATGCCGCTGTTTGTCCATAGGAGCATATGAACATTGTAAGATCCTTACGTCCCGAACGCACTGGACACGGAAGCGTAGCGGAGGCACCGCATGTGCCGCGAAGTCTCCGCGCCGGCGCTTGGCTGTTCGTATTGGATCTGCTGCCTGCCTCTCCGCTGGTCACACATCGACTGCACTCGGCTGATCCGTCTGCTCTCGGTTTTCCTCTGTCTCGCTCTGCCAGGATGGATGTGTGTGTTCTGGTGACCTGTGGAGAGACTTTTTCTCCTCCTGTCCTCTTTTTTTCTGCATCACGCGAATCTCTGTCGCTGTGTGTGTGTGTGTGTGTGTGTGTGTGTGTGTGTGTGTGCGCGAGCGCGTCTGTTTGTGTGTGTGTGTGTCCGTCTCTCTTGTGATTAGACCCAGTGACAGACGGACGAGCAACACCGTAACTAATCGTCATTTAATTTATTTTATTTTGAAAATTGACCGGATTCTCTTGCCTTTTCTGTTTCCGACTTCCTGTCTGGTCCGATCTGCTTGATCCAGCTTGACAGTTGCCGCTCTCGGCGCTCGCGGTTCGCGTGAAAAATAGAACGAAGCGGAGCGGGCGTGCGGCGCCACTGTGCGCGTTGTGTGCGGCCAGTCAGATAGGTGAACATGGGAGGCGATCAGAAGCGCCGTGCGCGGCGCTACCGTGTGCGCGGTGCTGCCGCGTCCAGTGCGTTCGGGCCGTCAGTCCCTCAACTGAGTACTGGATTTTTCTTCTAAATTGGCTCACACTGCCATCTACTGGGCGAAAAAGGGAAACGTTTCTCATCAGCGCCGCCATGCAGCTGACATGTCACAAAGTTAAAATGACCCACGTATTTTATGATCAACAGACATGTCACACTTATCGGAAAGGTGAACACTTAACGATCTGGCGTCCGCGAATTAGATGTATGCAGGCCAGGCAGCAGACCTGTAATCATTATTATTATTATAATTATTCTCATAGTAGTAGTAGTGGTATTGTTGTTAATAATAATAATAATTATTATTATTATTTTCCAACATTATTACAAGCCTAGTAGTGTATGCAATAAATGCTGTGCAAAAATAAAAACGCTATTTAACGCAATTTATCTTTAATTGCCCATTTATTAGTAAGGCTTTTATTTTGGTAGGGAGTCCATTTGACCCGTGACGTCAGGGGTCACGTGCTTCCGTTTTTTCGTTTTGAGACCTGAAACGAAAAAACGAAAAATTGAAATCCAAAAAACAAAATTCGGCCGTAATTTGCTTGTGTTGGTTTTGTTTTTGGTTTTGAATTGAGAAAGAAAAAAACGTTTTTTCGTTTTTTGGTTGAAAACGAAAAAAGGAAAATTGAGCCATTTTTTCCTTTTTCGTTTGTTGGTTTGGTCAGAAAAACAGATTATACTTTTGGCCCCTGACCCCTTAACAGTCACAGTGAGTTCCATTATTTTTGTTCTGAATCTGGGGTTTTTAAAAATGTCAATCCTTTACATTATAAAAAAGTTCTTTTTTGAATCTTTCTTGAATTTTTCCTGGTAACATGTTCCTATTAGCTTTATATAATATCTGAAGTATTTTATATTCGACTATATCATCAAATTTTAAAGAATTATACTTAATGAATAGTGGGTTTGATAGGTCTCTATTTCTATTATTACTTATAATTTTCAGGGCCTTTTTTTTTCAAAATGAACATTGGTTGTGTATAAGTTTTACAGGTCGTCCCCTAAATTTCCACACAATAAGTTAAGTATGGAATAATTAGTGATTTATACAAGTTAAGTAATGCTGACTGATTTAAAACTGCTTTTATTTTATGTAATACTGCAATCGATTTAGCTATTTTATTTCTAATATAATTTATATGTGACTTTCAGCTAAGGTCTTTATCAATAATAACATCTAAAAATCTTGTTTTATGTACCCTTTGAATCCCATCTATTTTAATTGATATATGTATATTATTTTCTCTATCATTAAACAATATAAAATTAGTTTTTTTAACATTTAAAACTAATTTGTTGCTGTCAAACCACTATTTTATCTTGTTGAGTTCTACATTAACTACTTCTACTACCTCCTTTAAGTTATTTTCCTGAATAAAATCACTGATTAGATAAATCATTTGCTAAACTTACAGTATATTTACATCTCAGTGGTGGTTCTTCAGGTCCGTCTCCTCCGTCCAGCCTCCAGTCCGAGCCTCTCCTGGTTCCTACATCAAGTCCTCTCATGGCACCAGTGCATCTAAAGTAACTCCATCAGCCAGTACACTATTTTCTAAAACTACACAGGACAAAATAAAGTCACACACCATTTCGGAGCTAAACAGCACCTTTCCCTGCTGGATCTGAGCGTCTGAAATGCGCTCTGCAGCAGCGCCTGCGCACTGTTAAAACTGCGCTCTCCTTGGCAGGATCCATCAGTTATTGAAAGTTAAAAATCCTTTATTAATCCCACAAGAGGAAATTTTATTAGATATTCTTTAAGAGCATTAGTTTTTTTAATATACATTCACTTTTGAATCTGTACTGAATCTGTGCTGCTTGTGTTTTACGACATGTTGGAGGTTCGCTTTATAATTTCGCTCCGCCAGGTTTTTCTGTGCTGCACCGCAAATCCACACTGACTCAAACTTATGCACATGATGTCAGACCTGATTTCATCTTTCCATACCATTATCATATTGATAAATATCAGAATAGAACAGACTTTATTTATCTCACCACGGAGAAATTTCAAGTTACAGAGGCTAGAACACACATGGGGGTGCAACAAAGCGATTGAAATGTGCAAATAAAGAGTAAGAATAATTTTGAATCTTAAGAATAATAGCAGAAATCCAAGATCTAACTTTATATATAACATGAAAATATAAAAGGAGCTATGCACAAATGCCGATCTCATCTTTCATATGGCAGTGCGGCCTTGTGCCGTTTTATGATTGATTAATAAATGAGAGGCTGGCCTGGGTGTCTTTTATTGACTAAGCTACAGCCTGATGGCTTCACAGACTCACTTTTCAATGTTAACTTCGGTACTGGTTTGTTTGCTGTAGCGCTCCGGAGCATGCGTATAGGTGTGACCAGTGTACACCCAATGCTGTGCTGTCCCCGGAGGAATCTGCGCGGACGGGAGCGTACGGACGGGAGCTGAGTTTTACTGCTCCCTTAAAAGTTATAAGTGCTCACGTAAACAACTTTACACGAGCACGTAAAAGTTCTACGTGTGCACGTAAACAACTTTACGTGAGCACATAGAACTCACTTAAAAAAATATTTTTTTTGATGTCCCTTTAGGGGCTCCGTAGGGTGGCGTTGTCTGTCGATTAATTTTTGAAGTGTCTCTCCCGCGCTCGCCACACTTGGAAAAAAATTACTTTCAGATATTTTTTCGGGTTAAAATAGTAAATGGCAGCTTTCAGTTTCCCCGAAGGAGGCTGACTTCAGCGGATGCTGAACCTGACCAAAAGAACTCGCTGGGAAGAAGATGGAGGAAGATCGAACTGAATCTGGATGAGAGCCGCTGATGCTGGATGCCGTGGCAGAACCACACCAGTGTTACAGTTCCAGTAGTTTGTAGATGCAGATTGCTTTAATGAGACAGATGTTGCATCCGAGGATTTCCTGTTTATATTTATCATGTTGAAACTTGGTATGAATCAAAATATAATTAAAGCTGCTGTAGGCAGGATTTTGCTAGTCAATGCTAATTTTTCTGTGTTTTCTTTGGATTAAATGTTAGAGTATCCATTGATAATCCTTTAGGAGTGTAGCATAACTGCTCTACCGCGAGGGCGCAGCGTTTCTATCTGTCTCTGTTCTGAGCTGAAAAGGAATCTCCTCAGCTCCAGGTATCTTTGACCAATCAGAAGAGCCCCTGAGGCTCTAACCGTGATTGGTCGAGGGGCATTTGTCGCACGTTTTTGTGGGAGGGGCTTAAGTTGCGTAAGGGCGTGATGTCAGAGAAAACGGGACAGGATTGGCTGTGCTGGATTGCAAATCGCCATCTTAGATGGGTCAAATCGCCATCTTGCTTAGGTAAACCTAAGCAAGATGGCGGAGATGCGGAATCCTGCCTACAGCACCTTTAATATGGAAACAGCAATATTGTGATGAAAACAATAGCATTAATAATAGTACTAATACAATTTAAATATAACAATATTAATTATAATAATGGTGATAATAGATATAACAATGCAATATAATAATTCATTCATTCATTCATTCATGCATGAATGCAATATAATAATGATGATCAGAATTAATCAGATTAATAACAATCAAGTACAATATACATCCTTAGAGGACCTGTATCCTGCTTTTTTAGCTAGTCCAAACCCTATGATTGGCATTAACATGGTAATAGTTTATTTTTGGCGCTAAGGAAAAGTCATTTTGTTAAAATATTTTCGGAGGTTAATTCTGAAACCCGGAAGAGAAAACGCTCTGTTTCACTGAAAATCCCGCCTCTCCCCCTGTGGACTTTGACTGACAGCTACTTCAGCCAATCAGCGCTTCGTTAGTGTCTCTGAGGGTTAGCTTTAGCTCTTTAGCTTTAGCTTCTCTACACGGAAATACACGCGAAAACGTCTTTTCCTGTTAGAAACTCACCAAGCGCAGACCCTCCAGACCCTCCAGACCCTTCAGACCCTTCAGACCCTTCAGACCCTTCAGACTCTTCAGACCCTCCAGACCCTCCAGACCCTTCAGACCCTCCAGAACCTTCAGACCCTTCAGACCCTTCAGACCCTCCAGACTCTTCAGACTCTTCAGACCCTCCAGACCCTTCAGACCCTTCAGACCCTTCAGACCCTTCAGACTCTTCAGACCCTCCAGACCCTCCAGACCCTTCAGACCCTCCAGAACCTTCAGACCCTTCAGACCCTTCAGACCCTCCAGACTCTTCAGACTCTTCAGACCCTCCAGACCCTCCAGACCCTTCAGACCCTTCAGACCCTCCAGACCCTTCAGACCCTTCAGACCCTCCAGACCCTCCAGACCCTCCAGACCCTTCAGACCCTCCAGACCCTCCAGACCCTCCAGACCCTTCAGACCCTTCAGACCCTCCAGACCCTTCAGACCCTCCAGACCCTCCAGACCCTCCAGACCCTCCAGACCCTCCAGACTCTTCAGACCCTTCAGACCCTCCAGACCCTCCAGACCCTCCAGACCCTCCAGACCCTTCAGACTCTTCAGACCCTTCAGACCCTCCAGACCCTCCAGACCCTCCAGACCCTCCAGACCCTTCAGACCCTTCAGACCCTCCAGACCCTCCAGACCCTCCAGACCCTTCAGACCCTCCAGACCCTCCAGACCCTTCAGACCCTCCAGACCCTCCAGACCCTCCAGACCCTTCAGACTCTTCAGACCCTTCAGACCCTTCAGACTCTTCAGACCCTCCAGACCCTCCAGACCCTCCAGACTCTTCAGACCCTTCAGACTCTTCAGACCCTCCAGACTCTTGCTCTTGCTTGATTGTTGCTTTCAGATGATGGTTAAAGTTTATCTCCGTAATCGGAGAAGCAGCAACGCTGCTGGTCAGAGGACAGTGGGGTGTTGTCTGTGGGGGTGGGGGGAGAAGAGTGGTGGGAGGAGTTCAGACGTACTGAGGTTTGGAGAGTTTCAAACGAGCTGTTTTCTACCTGCTGTAGAGAGCAGCAGACTGAAAGAGATTACTCAGACATGCGTGGATGAAGGCAAATAACCTTTTGGGGTGGTTTTATAGGGAATTCAACTTTGGGGCATGCTAAGAACCTTAAAAAAGTGGATTTTGCATGATATAGGTCCTTTAAGATAATTCTGTCAATAAAAACCTCAGTCAGCCTGAACAGTTGAGTTCATTTCGTTCTGTTTGTGCCTGTGTGTCCTCCATGTCTGATGTGTATAACAAAGTGGAATAGAAGTTGAAAACTGTTCTATGAACAGGTTTATGGTGAAACGTGCTGTGGAAGCCTGGTCCCCCTCCAAGATGGCCGCCAGCAGGCACGTCGTCTCCTCTGCAGCTGAACGAGGCGTCTCCTCCGCTATGTGATTGACGGGCTCCGCCCTCCAATGAGCTCAGAGGCGTGGCCAGCGTGTGACGTGCCAGGGGGCGGGGCAGGGGGCGGGTCTCAGCGGGGAGCAGCAGGTTAGGCTGTGAGAGCGGCGGAGGCTGCAGTCTGATCCCGGTCCTGACCCGCGCTGCGCGTCCACAGCTCCTCTGCTGGTCCTGGTCCCGGTCCCGGTCCCGGTCCCGGCGGGTCTCTCCCCCTCCTGACTCTGACTCGGTGCTTAGGTGGGTAACCGCTGCTCGTGCAGGGAAAGTTACGGTGTGTGCGTGTGGTTGTGCATGTGCGCGCAGAGCAGTGAGTTTAACATGAGAGCCAGACACTGGGAAGAGGTTCAAAATAAAACCAGCTGGACAGCCTGACGGCGCGTGCTCCGGGTCCACGACCCGTCCACATCTTCCTCCCAGCCCGAACAGAACCCGAACAGAACCCGAACAGAACCCGAACAGAACCTGACCTCCATCATAACAGAGGAAAATCCAGAGCGCAGGGAGACTCCTCCTCCTCCACCGCTCAGAGGACACTGCTGAGGTTCTGCTGGGTTCTGACAGCACAGAACCACACACACCTCCAGAACCACACACACACACCTCCAGAACCACACACACACACCTCCAGAACCAGAACCACACACACCTCCAGAACCAGAACCACACACACCTCCAGAACCACACACACACACCTCCAGAACCAGAACCACACACACCTTCAGAACCAGAACCAAACGCACACACCTCCAGAACCAGAACCACACACACCTCCAGAACCAGAACCACACACACCTCCAGAACCACACACACACACCTCCAGAACCACACACACACACCTCCAGAACCAGAACCACACACACACACCTCCAGAACCACACACACACACCTCCAGAACCAGAACCACACACACCTCCAGAACCAGAACCACACACACACCTCCAGAACCACACACACACACACCTCCAGAACCACACACACACACCTCCAGAACCAGAACCACACACACACCTCCAGAACCACACACACACACCTCCAGAACCAGAACCACACACACCTCCAGAACCAGAACCACACACACACCTCCAGAACCAGAACCACACACACACACCTCCAGAACAACACACACCTCCAGAACCAGAACCACACACACCTCCAGAACCACACACACACACCTCCAGAACCACACACACACACCTCCAGAACCAGAACCACACACACACACACACACACACACACACACACCTCCAGAACCAGAACCACACACACACACACACACACACACACACACACACACACACACACACACACCCCTCCAGAACCAGAACCACACACACACACCTCCAGAACCAGAACCCCCCCCCCCCCCACACACACACACACACACACACACACCTCCAGAACCAGAACCACACACACACACACACACACACACACACACTCACACACACACACACACACTTCCAGAACCAGAACCACACACACACACACACACACACACACACACACACACCCCTCCAGAACCAGAACCACACACACACACCTCCAGAACCACACACACCTTCAGAACAACAAACACACACACCTCCAGAACCAGAACCACACACACCTTCAGAACCAGAACCACACACACACACCTCCAGAACCAGAACCACACACACACACACACACACACACACACATCTCCAGAACCAGAACTACACACACACACACCTCCACAACCAGAACCACACACACACACACACACACACACACACACACCTCCAGAACCAGAACTACACACACACACACCTCCAGAACCACACACACCTCCAGAACCAGAACCACACACACACACCTCCAGAACCACACACACCTTCAGAACAACAAACACACACACCTCCAGAACCAGAACCACACACACCTTCAGAACCAGAACCAAACGCACACACCTCCAGAACCAGAACCACACACACCTCCAGAACCAGAACCACACACACCTCCAGAACCACACACACACACCTCCAGAACCAGAACCACACACACACACCTCCAGAACCACACACACACACCTCCAGAACCAGAACCACACACACCTCCAGAACCAGAACCACACACACCTCCAGAACCAGAACCACACACACACCTCCAGAACCACACACACACACACCTCCAGAACCACACACACACACCTCCAGAACCAGAACCACACACACCTCCAGAACCAGAACCACACACACACCTCCAGAACCAGAACCACACACACACACCTCCAGAACAACACACACCTCCAGAACCAGAACCACACACACCTCCAGAACCACACACACACACCTCCAGAACCACACACACACACCTCCAGAACCAGAACCACACACACACACACACACACACACACACACACCTCCAGAACCAGAACCACACACACACACACACACACACACACACACACACACACACACACCCCTCCAGAACCAGAACCACACACACACACCTCCAGAACCAGAACCCCCCCCCCCACACACACACACACACACACACACACACCTCCAGAACCAGAACCACACACACACACACACACACACACACACACACTCACACACACACACACACACTTCCAGAACCAGAACCACACACACACACACACACACACACACACACACACCCCTCCAGAACCAGAACCACACACACACACCTCCAGAACCACACACACCTTCAGAACAACAAACACACACACCTCCAGAACCAGAACCACACACACCTTCAGAACCAGAACCACACACACACACCTCCAGAACCAGAACCACACACACACACACACACACACACACACATCTCCAGAACCAGAACTACACACACACACACCTCCACAACCAGAACCACACACACACACACACACACACACACACACACACCTCCAGAACCAGAACTACACACACACACACCTCCAGAACCACACACACCTCCAGAACCAGAACCACACACACACACCTCCAGAACCACACACACCTTCAGAACAACAAACACACACACCTCCAGAACCAGAACCACACACACCTTCAGAACCAGAACCAAACGCACACACCTCCAGAACCAGAACCACACACACCTCCAGAACCAGAACCACACACACCTCCAGAACCACACACACACACCTCCAGAACCACACACACACACCTCCAGAACCAGAACCACACACACACACCTCCAGAACCACACACACACACCTCCAGAACCAGAACCACACACACCTCCAGAACCAGAACCACACACACCTCCAGAACCAGAACCACACACACACCTCCAGAACCACACACACACACACCTCCAGAACCACACACACACACCTCCAGAACCAGAACCACACACACCTCCAGAACCAGAACCACACACACACCTCCAGAACCAGAACCACACACACACACCTCCAGAACAACACACACCTCCAGAACCAGAACCACACACACCTCCAGAACCACACACACACACCTCCAGAACCACACACACACACCTCCAGAACCAGAACCACACACACACACACACACACACACACACACACACACACACACACACACACACACACACACACACACCCCTCCAGAACCAGAACCACACACACACACCTCCAGAACCAGAACCCCCCCCCCCACACACACACACACACACACACACACACCTCCAGAACCAGAACCACACACACACACACACACACACACACACACTCACACACACACACACACACTTCCAGAACCAGAACCACACACACACACACACACACACACACACACACACCCCTCCAGAACCAGAACCACACACACACACCTCCAGAACCACACACACCTTCAGAACAACAAACACACACACCTCCAGAACCAGAACCACACACACCTTCAGAACCAGAACCACACACACACACCTCCAGAACCAGAACCACACACACACACACACACACACACACACATCTCCAGAACCAGAACTACACACACACACACCTCCACAACCAGAACCACACACACACACACACACACACACACACACACACCTCCAGAACCAGAACTACACACACACACACCTCCAGAACCACACACACCTCCAGAACCAGAACCACACACACACACCTCCAGAACCACACACACCTTCAGAACAACAAACACACACACCTCCAGAACCAGAACCACACACACCTTCAGAACCAGAACCAAACGCACACACCTCCAGAACCAGAACCACACACACACACCTCCACAACCAGAACCACACACACACACACACACACACCTCCAGAACCAGAACTACACACACACACACCTCCAGAACCACACACACCTCCAGAACCAGAACCACACACACACACCTCCAGAACCACACACACCTCCAGAACCAGAACCACACACACACACCTCCAGAACCACACACACCTTCAGAACCAGAACCACACACACACACCTCCAGAACCACACACACACACCTCCAGAACCACACACAGACACCTCCAGAACCAGAACCACACACACACACACACACACACACACACACACTCTCCTCCGTGGCTGAAGGTGTGAGGACTACAGATGAGATCTGAACCTGAACTTCTTTCATCTTCCTGAAAAGACGAGAGAAACCAAACCCAGAACCAGGAGGGCCTGAAGCAGTCCTGAAGCAGGACCTGAACCTGAAGCAGTCCTGAAGCAGTCCTGAGGGAGGAACTGAAGCAGGACCTGAAGCAGGACCTGAAGCAGGACCTGAAGCAGGAACTGAAGCAGGAACTGAAGCAGGACCTGAAGCAGGAACTGAAGCAGGACCTGAAGCAGGACCTGAAGCAGGACCTGAAGCAGGAACTGAAGCAGGACCTGAAGCAGGACCTGAAGCAGGAACTGAAGCAGGACCTGAAGCAGGACCTGAAGCAGGACCTGAAGCAGGACCTGAACCTGAAGCAGTCCTGAAGCAGTCCTGAGGGAGGAACTGAAGCAGGAACTGAAGCAGGACCTGAAGCAGGAACTGAAGCAGGACCTGAAGCAGGACCTGAAGCAGGACCTGAACCTGAAGCAGTCCTGAAGCAGTCCTGAGGGAGGAACTGAAGCAGGAACTGAAGCAGGACCTGAAGCAGGACCTGAAGCAGGAACTGAAGCAGGACCTGAAGCAGGACCTGAAGCAGGAACTGAAGCAGGACCTGAAGCAGGAACTGAAACAGGACCTGAAGCCGGCCTCTGGACCGGGACAGGAGGACCAGACTCAGCTGCTCTGCTCTTGATGCACCATGAAAGACCTGAGGAGCTGCTGATGCAGAAGCCTCTGTTGGGTTCCCGGCGTGTCCGGCGTCTCCGGCGTCTCCGGCGTCTCCGGCGTCTCCGGCGTCTCCGGCGTCTCCGGCGTCTCCGGCGTCTCCGGCGTCTCCGGCGTCTCCGGCGTCTCCGGCGTCTGGTTCTGTCCTGTGTCGAGGTGTGGGCGCTCTGCAGTTCCAGGTCCTGGCCTCTGGTTCCACAGCTCGTTCTCTGGGACTGCTTCCATTCATGACCTGTCATTTGACCCCTGGATCCTTCTGCCAGGTTTTCAGACGGTCTGATGCCGTTGATGTTTCCTGTAACTGCTGGAATCCGGGGAAATAAAGTTACTAAATTCATTTTGAGGTGAAATGATGTTCATTCTATGTTGTTACAGATCTGAACTGAGTGAGAGCAGAACTCTTCAGGGTGTGTTGTGGTGAGAAGAGCAGGTCAGCGCTTCTCATGAAAAAGCAGGTTTCATTTTCCATCAGTGTCCAGTAGGAGTGTAACGGTATTTGTATTCGTCCCGTACCGTCACGGTACGGGGGTCACGGTTCGGCACACACAATCACACGACGAATACACCAGTGAGTAAAAAAAAAAAAAAATTCCAACCTTAGATGGCGGTAATGAGCCTAAAAGCTGCCGGCAACCACCATTATCACAGAAGAAGAAGAAGTAGAACAAGCAGGTCCAAACATGAACAAACAAAGAAGAAAGTCCAAGCGGAATGAGAGCTGCAGCGTGTGGCGGAGCGGATTAAACGGGAGAGTATTTGTTCCGCGTGCGTTCCCTCATAAGGCGTGACGTGTGACGTGCCAGTAAACGGGAAGCAGCACAGTCAAAAAACCAGCAGAGAACGCCACGGTGGTGGAAAAACACTTTTTTTAATACAAAACCCCGACATAAAAAACATTGGAGAGGCGAGATGGAACCAAATCGCGCAACAGCGAGTTGTATAAAGAGCTCCATGGCAGAATACGAGCGATCGCCGGCTGGTGTTATGGATTAACTGGTTCCCGTGTTAACGAATGACAGCGGAGGTCTGTGTAAACACATGCTGATTACAGCAGTTGTTAAAGTAAGACTCACAAAAGACTTTAAACGTATACACTCACTGTAACTGTCGATAACCGACGTTCGCCAGAACGACTAGATGTTTCAGTCATTATTGGTCACAAGTTAACACGGGCACCAGTTAATTCGAAACATCGGCATGCTGCGCAGAGCTCACACCGAGACGTGCTGCTCCGCACGGCGGTGCTGCGGTCAGGGGAGCAGCTGCTCCTTCAGCAGTGTATCATGGAGATTTTGGGACATTATTTGAGCAGATATCAGCAGATAAAAACTCTCTTCTTGGCGCTGAGGACTGCTGCTGCAGAGAGGAAGACCTGAAGGTTCCTCGTGAGACTTTGTGCGCATGGATGCTTTGTATGCTGTACATGAATACACTGGCGTTTAATACTATTGTTTACAATCGGATTGAAAAAAACACCATGCAAACTGGGCCAATAATGTGTCGCATGGGAAAGCTTGGGAAAAATGTTCTGGTACATTTGTGAGCTTTTTTTACTTTTTCCCCACTGTACCGAAAAACGTACCGAACCGTGACCCTTACACCGAGGTACGTACCGTACCGTGGCTTTTGTGTACCGTTACACCCCTAGTGTCCAGCGTCCCTCCGGATGGACGGACAGTGACGTCCTGCAGCTGGAGGCCGGGTTGGTGTCAGGATGCTAGTGCTGACTCCCTGCTGCGCAGTAGAGGCAGAACGTCATCAGTCGTGATCACGATGTAGCTTTTGTTTCTCGGAGAACGCTGATCGTTTGCCATCGTGCACTGTGCACGGCCGGCCTTCCAGCTGCTCACAGATCAAAAACAGAATCCTGCTACGTGTTTGGCAATCTTGGGAACTCCCATATGACTGGCTCTGGAAGCAGGAAGTGGTGACAGGCTAGCCCCGCCCACCAGAGTTGTTCCCTTCTATCTTATTTTCAAAGACGCTGTTGAAAGCGAACATTTCTTCAGTAGCAGACGGCAGACGGCTTTGATTTGAATGATTTTGTAGTACAGCAGCCCTGCCCAGTGGCTAAAGGACAGAGTGGCCTTGAGTTCCCCGGATGGTCTGAGGGAGGCCTGGGGTCAAGGGTCAAGGGTCAGTGTGAGGTGTCCTGCTGTGACTCCCTTATCTGCTGTTGTCGGCTGTTATCTGCTGTCCTGTGATGTCTTGTTTTGCCACAACTATGACTTCAAACAAAAAGTGGTGTGGAGGGAACAAGGTGCATGTCAGGGTCCCGAGTGGGCTGGACTCCACACACACACACACACACACACACACTCTCACAGAGCCAGCGGTGGCGTGTGATTGGTGCGCTGGCCTGTGGGCAGGCCCTGAGCCCGGCTTATTGTGGCAGCAGCAGAACAGCCAGCTTCTCCTTGGCTGAGGATGAGGAGGGTGTTTGTTCTCTGACCACCAGGAGCCTCTTCTGCTTTTAACGGGCCGTGACCTGACCCCGCTGACCTTCCCGCTGACCTTCACAGTGTGTGTGTTGCTGGTAAAATGTCTCTGACTGTGGCCGGTAAGTTTGACGGCTGTGTCTGATATCTTCTGACCTCTCAGAACCAGTGTCCCTATTCAGACAGCTGCACGCACACACACACACACACACACACACACACACACACACACACACAGGACCACCTTCGCGCCACTTTCTTGCTCCGTGATGCCTGCATGTAATGTTCCTCACCATCTCTCCTAATGTCTGTCATGTCTCTGTCCACTCCTGTCCTGCCTTTGTCATGTCCTTCTCATGTCTGTCTTGTCTCTGTCATGTCTC
Organism: Salarias fasciatus; assembly: GCF_902148845.1. Taxonomy (NCBI): domain Eukaryota; kingdom Metazoa; phylum Chordata; class Actinopteri; order Blenniiformes; family Blenniidae; genus Salarias; species Salarias fasciatus. Next base: position 387,545 of record NW_021941398.1, on the reverse strand, counting down.
CGTCATGTCTCCGTCATGTCTCTGTCCTGTCTTTGTCATGTCCTGCTCATGTCTGGCAGAGTCATGTGTCCGTCATGTCTCCGTCCTGCTGCTGTCACATCATTGCCATGTCTTCATGTCCTTGTTCCTCCTCTAACATGTAGATTTTTGAGCATCTTCCTCCTCTGACGTCCAGACTAGCGGTGTCAATGTTTACATTTTTTTCTCCTCCTGTAACCGGGACTTCTACCCACCATGTAACCGGTTACATTCTCGACCACGGACATCCGGGGAACTAAGCACATCCGGGTGTGCGCGGTCCTTAGCAACCAGTGCGAGGGGCAAACGATCACGGACAGTGCTGCAGGCGGAGCGTTCGTGTGGAGTTTGTCTTTGCTCAGTATTTGTTATAGATTGAGAGATATTGAAATATAAAACTATGGTGAAGAATTGTTGTTAAACGGCACCAACAATGTAGCTCCACAGTCTCACTTGTCCTTTTATATGATACCGAGCGAGGCTGCTGAACCAGAGAGGAGGAGGAAGTGGCTGTTATAAACACAGCAAAACACCGGGAAAACTGGCTGCCGAAATCAGACTACATGTAAGGACAGTTTAGAGCTGCCATTTCTGTTTCTAGACTAGCGTTATATGGGTGGATGTGAGCTGAGCCTGTTAGCCTGTTAGCCTGTTAGCCTGTTAGCCTGGCATGCCAGACTGACTGTATGTATTACACACATATAAAGACTTAAAGAGATCCGTGTTTCCCCGTGTATCTCTGCCCATGGAGAGACGGTCTGGCGTGCCAGGACATGAGCCTGTTCCTTTAAAGGTGGTAACAAACAAGCGCTAGCAGGCGAGCTAACGCTAGCTTGTTAGCATCCTCATTTTAATCAAACTGCGTTCGTCAAATACATTTTTTTAAATAGATACCTTTTATAGCAACATTTGTACTGACCAGGAGCTTTGATGAGGTAGTGCTTCACATCTGGGAACCCAGACTAGGCCATTGTTTTGGATTAGCTTATTTAGCCAGGAATCAGCTGTGTTCCTGTATGGACACAAATCCAGCCCGACCATGTTAAGCTTTGCCTTATATCTTGCCAAAAGCTTCAGGCTTCAGCCCATCCTGATACTGGTGAGCCACACCTGGCACCAGTGACCAATAATAAACTTGTTCTGCAACACAACAAAACGCTAAAAGTTTGAATAACTGTGCAAGCCCTTACGGTCGCTACGGTAACGGTCCCTTCCACGTTGTTTGCCCCTCCGGCCTGGTAACTAAGGAAGATCACGTGGTGCGTGACGTCACGCCGATATCGAGAATGTGACATAGAGATTTGTGATCTTTTTCTCTGGCAGTTCCGCTATATGACCACTAGAGGGCTCTGTCTGCATTGAAATGCAGTCCCTCATACTCCCGTTAAATCAGAGACATTCCAGGAAAGTGTTCCTGCATCATCAACCATGGACTCAGCTGCATGTCCAGTTCCACCGTTTCAGCTGTGAAGCGGCTCACATGTTCTCTGTTTCTTTGATTTGTTCTCTGTTAAATCCCTCATGCTAGCTTGTGAACTGCTAACAGTAGCACTGAAGCGCTAACTGGCTAGCTGTATGCCGGCACACCAGCTTGTTGGCTGTTTCCATGGCAACTGGTCTCTGCTGTTGTAAACCAGCTTTTCCTGACTCAGCCTCCGCCCAGCAGTGTTTCCTCCGCCCAGCAGTGTTTCCTCCACCCAGCAGTGTTTCCTCCGCCCAGCAGTGTTTCCTCCGCCCAGCAGTGTTTCCTCCACCCAGCAGTGTTTCCTCCGCCCAGCAGTGTTTCCTCCACCCAGCAGTGTTTCCTCCGCCCAGCAGTGTTTCCTCCCAGCCTCCGCCCAGCAGTGTTTCCTCCACCCAGCAGTGTTTCCTCCACCCAGCAGTGTTTCCTCCGCCCAGCAGTGTTTCCTCCACCCAGCAGTGTTTCCTCCCAGCCTCCACCCAGCAGTGTTTCCTCCACCCAGCAGTGTTTCCTCCGCCCAGCAGTGTTTCCTCCACCCAGCAGTGTTTCCTCCACCCAGCAGTGTTTCCTCCACCCAGCAGTGTTTCCTCCCAGCCTCCACCCAGCAGTGTTTCCTCCACCCAGCAGTGTTTCCTCCACCCAGCAGTGTTTCCTCCGCCCAGCAGTGTTTCCTCCACCCAGCAGTGTTTCCTCCACCCAGCAGTGTTTCCTCCGCCCAGCAGTGTTTCCTCCACCCAGCAGTGTTTCCTCCCAGCCTCCACCCAGCAGTGTTTCCTCCGCCCAGCAGTGTTTCCTCCGCCCAGCAGTGTTTCCTCCACCCAGCAGTGTTTCCTCCGCCCAGCAGTGTTTCCTCCACCCAGCAGTGTTTCCTCCGCCCAGCAGTGTTTCCTCCACCCAGCAGTGTTTCCTCCCAGCCTCCACCCAGCAGTGTTTCCTCCACCCAGCAGTGTTTCCTCCACCCAGCAGTGTTTCCTCCACCCAGCAGCGTTTCCTCCGCCCAGCAGTGTTTCCTCCCAGCTCCTCGTTAGCTGCGTTGCGTCCTGAGTCAGCTTGAACGGAGGCTGGGTGTGACTGCATGTTTCAGCGTGTTTTAATGGGCGTAGCGTTGCGCTGCAGGTCTCTGCACTAGAGGGAACATTTATACCCGCTAACAATCGGCTTTTGACTCCTTTCCCACCGCCTGCAGACCCGGGTCTAATCTCCTGCAGGCCAGCTGCGGGGCTGCGTTTTCCCGCGCTGATGGTGTCCCACATTGATGACATCATCAGCGCGACGGAGCACAGCGAGACACGGTGCAGCAGAGCTCAGTCCCCGTTACCTGCAGACGAGTCTCCTCTTCCCCATGGGTCAGGAGAAGCTCTCTGGTCTCGCCATCGCGCCATCTTGCTAATGCTGGCTCATCTTGAAGGAAATCTCCTGCTGTGTCCACAAACTACTAGCGTGCTAACATAGCCGCGCTGCGGCCGCGTCATCACGTAAATTACCGCGTTGATGAGGCAGTGTCGTTCCCACTGAAGCCGATCAGAGACGAACCGATTAAAACCTGGGTCAAAATGCCGTTTAGACCCTTTCCCACTGCCATGAGGAGCCGGGTATTAGCGGGTTTCAGCAGGTGTTTTGACCGGTGGGAAAGGGTCATGGTCATGTTATTATCTGAAGCTTTCAGGAAACATCACCCCCAAAAAATTATATCAATCAATCAATCAATCAATTTATTTTTGTATAGCCCAGTATCACAACAACAGTTGCCTCAGAGGGCTTCAAGATATATCTATATATTTTGGTGAAAAAACACCAAAGAGGAACATGACATGAACACGGTACACATGTATCCGTTTACACGTGTAAACGTTGACACCCCTACACACACACACACACACACAGGATGTTGGTGCATGTTCTTCCACTAACATCCTGATTTGGGAGCACATCTTAATAGAGCTGTCATTGTGAAGCAGAATCCACCAGGCGTTGGACTGTTCAGCTGCTAACAGGGAACGTGAGCTGGGGTCAGACCGTGGTGAGACAGGGTAGTTCTACCCTGCTGATGATGTGTTGTTGCAGTAGTAATCCTCATCAGCAGGGTAAAAGTAGCCCGTCCCACGGCGGTCTCATTCCAGCTTACCGGTACGTCCCCTGTTAGCAGCTGAACAGTCCAACGCTTGGCGAAATCTGCTTCATGATGACAGGACGTGCCAATGTTGACCGATCAATAAACGATCACAGGCCAGTTCTCCCTATGGGAACTTTTTTCAAACCTAAAGTGTCTGATGGATCGTGACGCCCCACCTTCTTACTGACAGCGTCTGCCCTTCTGCTCTTTGGGAGGTTTTTGTCCTCCGGCTCACATGAGAACACCTGAGTGAGCGTTTCGCAGGTGGACCACTCCAGTCACACCTCGTTTCACTGTGTGTGTATGTGTGTGTGTGTGTGTGTGTGTAGACCTGACCAGAGGAACCATGACAGAGTTCCATCAGAAGCTCCGTCAGCAGCATGAGGACTCGATGCACCGAGAACTGGAGACGCTGCTCAATACAGCCAACAAGGCTGAGGCTGAGGTGGGCACGTGCACACACACACACACACACACACACACACACACACACACATGTTTGTACAGCTATATGTTGTGAGGACACTCATTGACATTATGCATTTCCCAGCCCCTCACCCTAACCATCAAAAATGAATGCCTAACCCTGACCCAGACCCTAAACCTGACCTAAACCTGACTGTAACCCTGAACCAAAAATCAAGTCTGAACCTCAAAAAGGCCAAAAAAGGTCTGTGAAATAGTGAGGACCGGCAAAAGTGTCCTCACTTTCTGAAAACTGTCCTCACTTGTAAGGTTAAAAACCCAATGTCCTCACAAAACGTCCTCACAACATATAGCTGTACAAGTACACACACACACACACACACACACACACACACACAGTGGAAGACAGAGGGCTCAGGCTGTCGCTCTCTGCTCCATCAGCAGAGACAAAGCGTCTGCAGGAAGATCTTTGATGAGTCACTGCAGCAGGTTCGGGTCACATCAGTTAACCAGTCTGGATTTCTTTCATAACTTACATTTAGGGCATAAATATTTGAAGTCCATTAGGTCACACACACACACACACACACACACACGTATGCACAAACATGGTTGAGGCTGAGGTTTGTTTTCCGAGGACTGGGGTTGAACGACCCAGAGGTTGAACAAATGATTGCAGACAGTCCCGATGTGACCAAGGACCAAGAAAGCCTTCTGGCATCAGGACAAAATGTAAACCAAACCCACAACGCTGCATTGGGACTTCCACCCAAAGAATGTTACATCCTTCACTTCTCATTCTCAACAGAGGGTTTCCCCTCAACAACCACAGGTAAGGCCATGCATAAATGCAGAGGCGTGTATATATACAGTCTTTATTTTTTTATTTACATCAGTATTTTTCAAAACCACGACAACCTTTAACAGGTGCAAATAAGTGCACTGCTTCATAACTGGCAGGATTAAGAAGTCAAACAAGTTTCTGCAGAACCAGACTCAGAGGAGGGGGCTCTCTCTGTAACACAATCGTTTTACAGCGAATGCGCCGTCTTTCTAACAGTCTAGAGGTCTGGGGAGAGTGTGGAGATGGATGGGGTGGAATGGTGCATGTGAGTCATCCCAGAGGTGGTCACGGAGTCCGTGGGAGTGGGTGAAGGTATGGAAGAGCTTCCCTGTGCTGGAGTCCTCAGGAGGACAGAACAGAACCTGAACCTTGAGGCTACTGCAGGAGGGGAACTAAAATGTCCCTACTGAAGGTCCATCAGGTCCGTCAGTCGCCAGCCAGAGGAGAAAGGAACCCATTCTCTCTCCACAGTCTTTCCTAACAGAACTGTCCATCTTGCGACTGACTTGGGCGTAGCGGTTGATCTCTCCTTTGAGCCACTTGTTGACAAAGACCACTGGCTGTTGGGCCACGTTATTGGCTGGTGTTCAGTTTCCAGAAGAATGGACCAGGGCACAGTCTGATCAGCACAAGACCCATTGTCATAAAAAATACATCATAAATAAGTTTTCCACATCTTCAATGGACAGGGCTCCAGGCACATGACCCCCCCCCCCTCCATGTCCAGCTTTGTCTTATCGAATGTGGCTTTAAAGTTGTGTTTAGATAAGTATAATTACCTAAATAGGTGAATTTATCCTTAGAAGGTATGTAGAAGGTTTAGCCTGGAATGATAATCTCCTCGCCTGGTTGGGAAATTGGGATTGGGGGAATTGGGGGAATTGGGTTGAAAATTGGGAAAAGAAGTTTTCTCTAGATTAATTTTATTGCCAGACACCCTCCCGAAGTCTTTGATATCAAGTTCCACTGGGATGCTCGTTACAGGGTCCGTTAAGAAAAGGAGGAGGTCATCAGCATAAAGGGAAAGCTTATGGTTCCGCATCCTGCTGTGGGGATGCAAGTTGTGATTAGTTGTAGTTAGCTGTTGCAGTTAGTTATAGTTAGCGGCTGTAGTTAGTTGTGGTTAGTTGTCGCTAGCTGCTGCGGTGTGTTGTGTTTAGTTGTAGTTAGCGGTTTGGTCCACGGTGGACCAAACTAGGCGCAACCGTCTAACCGCAGTAAAAGCAGAATAATCAATAAATAACCGCCACTTCATGATCATTTTTTAATGTCTTCACAAGACTTCATGCTCATGTCAAAATAAGTTCAGTTATCCCTTAAATCCACAATTTTTTCCTTTGAGTCTTGTTCCAAATGATCTTGAATCGGTTTTATTGTGACTGCAGACTGATCTTAGAGCCGAGCTGAAGAGAGTCTGATCACTTCCATTTTTTTTTTTTTCTGACATGAGTTCTCTCTGTTTCAGACGTCCAGAAAAGATTTCGAGGGCTTCAAGAAACTTTTCCACAGATTCCTGCAGGTCAAAGGTCCTTCTATCGAATGGGCCAAGATCAACCGTCCACCTGAGGATTCGGTAAGTCGGAGTTCTTCACAGGTCCGTGCTGACACCACACTGGTACCACACAGCCTCGAAGGCCAGCCGGAGCAGAACAAGAATGTTTCAATTCATGGTTTTCTTCCAGAAATCACTGCTGACTGTCTGGATCTTCTTCACATTAACACTGGCACGAGCTTTTTAGTTCCTCTTTGTTTCTGGGTTAAAGTTCATTCCTCTTCAAAATGACTTTGTAAACATGTAATTCTAAAGTAAGTGTTCATTCCTAATCACACTTAATTCTAAATAAAGTGGCCAGTTTATTCTCACTTCAAATCATAATTAAATCATAGCTCCACCTTGTCGGTGTGGGTGGTGTGTGGGTGGTGTGTGATGGTATCTTAGTGTGTTTCAGTGTGTTGGTGTGTGTGTTTCAGTGTCCAGAGGAAAACCCAGAAGTGTCTGTGAATTGAGGTCAAAGGTGAAATGTTCCCCTGGTTCAGAAGAGTCTGTCGTACAGGGCGGGGGGAGGGCGTCTGAGGGTCTGAGGGTCTGGGTCTGAGGGTCTGAGGGTCTGGGGGTCTGGGGGTCTGAGCCCCCATGTGGACCAGCCCCCGGGGGACGGAGCCTCCCAGAGGAGCTGGAGCCTGGTGTGGAGGCTGTCCACTGTCCAGTGCTCCATCAGAGGACACCAAGTCCCTGTAACGGTCCCACCATGCTGCAGACCCAGTAACCCGATCTGAGCACAAACAGCATGACATTTACACACACACACACACACACACACACACACACACACACACACAGTGAAGGGCAGGACTAAGAATAGCCTGACCGCCGCAGCATGCGGCTGGCTCCGCCTCCTGCTCCACCTGTCACTGTGCTGCAGAGGCAGCCTGGAGGGAGCCACAACACTCCCCCACAGTGCCCCCCTTTAAACCATCACACTTCCTCCAGGCGGACGCTCTGCGGTTCTCCTGCTGGGAGAACATCCAGACTGGTGGTTTTGCTCTTTTCCATGACCTGAGCCTCGTCTGGCTTCCAGCTGATTGTTCTGTTTGCCTGATGTTGACGTCGTTCGGACTCCATCTGAAACCAAACACTGAGCTCACACAGCAAACACAAACATCTGCACCGTGTGCTTCTGGTCCACATTTAAAGGTCAAAGGTCTTTCAGTCGCTGCACTTCACAGGCAGTTTCAGGAACCCAGGTCATGAGAGAACACTCCCACCATGGAAAGGTTCTGAGAGTTCCCGGGAGACCCGGACCAGGTCCACGTGTGACGGACCGCTCTGTGCTCTCAGATCCAGCCCTACGACAGGATCCGGGCCAAGGGGCTCCCCGAGAACATCTCCTCCTGCCTCAACAAGCTGGCAGTGGTCAAACTGAACGGAGGTCTGGGAACCAGCATGGGCTGCAAGGGCCCCAAGAGTCTGATCAGCGTGCGCAACGAGAACACCTTCCTGGACCTGACCGTCAAGCAGATCGAGGTACGGACTCGGCGGCGGCTCCGCGGTGTCGGAACGTCACCTTCCACTGCTCACCGTCTCTGTTCTTCAGCATTTAAACACAACCTACAACGCCAACGTCCCGCTCGTCCTCATGAACTCATTCAACACCGACGAGGACACCAAGAAGATCCTGCAGAAGTACAAACACCACCAGGTCCACATCCACACCTTCAACCAGAGCAGGTACCCACACACACACACACACACACACACACAGTCAGGCCTGAGGCATGTGTTCGTCTGTGCAGCGACTCCCTCTAGTGGTCTGTGGAAAAAGAAAAACATTTTGAGAGTTTCTATGGTTTATCAAATAGTGTGAAGCCAGTATGAAAACCGTGATTCTTACTACACTTTGTTTTCTCTGTTCCAATTTATGATTTTTTATGTTGAGATGAAATGTGAAAGAAAACACTAAATGGTCTACACTAAATGTGTGTGTGTGTGTGTGTGTGTGTGTGTGTGTGTGTGTGTGTGTGTGTGTGTGTGTGTGTGGGGAGAACCTTCCAGACCTCAGTGTGTTTTCAGTTTGTTGCACACACACTCACTGGTCTGTGTTTCAGTTTGAGGCTCAGATTTTCCACAATGCCTCTGAGGCGCTGACCTCTGACCTCTCTGACAGGTATCCGAGGGTGAACAAGGAGTCTCTGCTGCCCATCGCCAAGAGCATGGGTGTGAGCGGTGAGAACGCGGAGGCCTGGTACCCTCCGGGTCACGGAGACATCTACGCCAGCTTCCACAACTCCGGTCTGCTGGACCGGCTCATCTCCGACGGGAAAGAGTACGTCTTCGTGTCCAACATCGACAACCTGGGCGCCACCGTGGACCTCTTCATCCTGCAGCACCTGATGAGCCAGCCGGCCGACCGGCGCTGCGAGTTCATCATGGAGGTCACCGACAAGACCAGAGCCGACGTGAAGGTGAGTCCAGGGGCCGGTCCGGACTCTGGAGTGGGGCTCCCGGTCCGTCGCTCACCTCCCGCCCCCGCTCGCAGGGGGGCACGCTGATCCAGTACGAAGACCACCTGAGGCTGCTGGAGATCGCTCAGGTTCCCAAACCCCACGTGGACGAGTTCAAGTCCGTCACCAAATTCAAGATCTTCAACACCAACAACTTGTGGATCTCGTTACCCGCCATCAAGAGGCTGCAGGAGCAGAACGCCATGGACCTGGAGATCATCGTCAACCCCAAGGTGAGCGCTTCGGTGAGGACGGGCGGGGAGCGTCCCGGCGGCTCTCTAAACCTCGGTTCTGGATGATGACGCTTCATGAGCTCCAGTTCCTGTAGAATTGAAGCTCATCTGAAGCATGTTGGTGACTCCAGAGGAAGCTGATGTGGTGAGTCTGACTGAGAGCCAGCAGAGTTCAGAGGTCCAAATCCCAGACCGTGACCCTTGACCCTGCGTCTCTGAGCATGCGCTCACTGCAGCTCAGGCCAGCCGTGGACAGGCCAAATGAGAGGATGGACGGATGAAGGGAGTCTGTCTTCCTGTGCAGACTCTGGACGGCGGTCTGAACGTCATCCAGCTGGAGACGGCCGTGGGCGCCGCCATCAAGAGCTTCAACAACGCGCTGGGCGTCAACGTGCCGCGCAGCCGCTTCCTCCCGGTGAAGACGTCTTCAGACCTGCTGCTGGTCATGTCCAACCTGTACAGCCTGGACGCCGGCTCGCTCACCATGAGCAAGAAGAGGGAGTTCCCCACCACGCCACATGTCAAGCTGGGCAGCTCCTTCACCAAGGTGAGCAGACAACACCTCCACCTGTCTGTGCTCTCATGGAGGCTGCAGCCTCAAAGGAAAACTGCTGGTGTTAAAACGACAGTACAGACTACTCCTCTCAAGAACTACTCAGAGCACTAGTTACTTTTTCACCAAGAATGGATGGATGTTTCAATGAGTCGTCAATATCAGACGAATACCAGATGTAGACATCAAGCAGGAACTTGTTTTCTCAAACGAGTGACGGAAAGCCGTGGTGGGGCACATTGTTTGCACTTGAAAAGAACTCATTTTATTTCTGGAAAGAAGTTCATGCTCAAGATCATGCTGAGGCCATGGATGGATGCAAATTGTAAAACTTTTCAAAAGTTTGTGGCTGCACTGTGGGCTCTGTAGCGAGGATAAAACACCGTTTATCATTTTCCTTGCACTTGGTGACTTCCACCCCTGATGACAGAATGAATGGTTCATGCTGTGCAGGTTCAGGACTTTCTGACCAGGTTTGAGAACATCCCCGACATGCTGGAGCTGGACCATCTGACCGTCTCTGGAGACGTCACCTTTGGAAAGAACGTCTCGCTGAAGGTAATGATAATAATAAACTATGTCTGTATAGGATGTTTGCAAAACACAGTTCTAACGAGGACCAGGAGGACTCTGTGGGAGACCAGGACAGTCCGTCTGCTGATCTTAGTGGTCTGGAGGGATTTTTGTTTTGAAGGCCTGAAATACTAGAGGAAGTAAGCCGTGAAGTGATTTCAAAATCAGTAGTAGAAATGAACTGTGAGCCAGTACAAGGAGCCAAGGCAGACATGTAGAGCCGCTACAGAGGAGCTGTAGAGTCACTATAGAGCTGTAGAGTCACTATAGAGGAGCTGTAGAGTCACTATAGAGGAGCTGTAGAGTCACTATAGAGGAGATGTAGAGCCGCTATAGAGGAGCTGTAGAGTCACTATAGAGGATGTAGAGCCGCTATAGAGGAGCTGTAGAGTCACTATAGAGCTGTAGAGTCACTATAGAGGAGCTGTAGAGCCACTATAGAGGAGCTGTAGAGCCACTATAGAGGAGATGTAGAGCCACTATAGAGGAGCTGTAGAGTCACTATAGAGGAGCTGTAGAGCCACTATAGAGGATGTAGAGCCGCTATAGAGGATGTAGAGCCGCTATAGAGGAGCTGTAGAGTCACTATAGAGGATGTAGAATCACTATAGAGGAGCTGTAGAGTCACTATAGAGGAGATGTAGAGTCACTATAGAGGATGTAGAGCCGCTATAGAGGATGTAGAGCCGCTATAGAGGAGCTGTAGAGTCACTATAGAGGATGTAGAGTCACTATAGAGGAGCTGTAGAGTCACTATAGAGGAGCTGTAGAGTCACTATAGAGGATGTAGAGTCACTATAGAGGAGCTGTAGAGTCACTATAGAGGAGCTGTAGAGTCACTATAGAGGAGCTGTAGAGTCACTATAGAGGAGCTGTAGAGCCACTATAGAGGAGATGTAGAGCCACTATAGAGGAGCTGTAGAGTCACTATAGAGGAGATGTAGAGCCACTATAGAGGAGCTGTAGAGTCACTATAGAGGAGCTGTAGAGCCACTATAGAGGAGCTGTAGAGTCACTATAGAGGAGCTGTAGAGCCACTATAGAGGAGATGTAGAGCCACTATAGAGGAGCTGTAGAGTCGCTATAGAGGAGCTGTAGAGTCACTATAGAGGATGTAGAGCCGCTATAGAGGAGCTGTAGAGTCACTATAGAGGAGATGTAGAGCCACTATAGAGGAGCTGTAGAGTCACTATAGAGGAGCTGTAGAGTCACTATAGAGGATGTAGAGTCACTATAGAGGAGCTGTAGAGTCACTATAGAGGAGCTGTAGAGTCACTATAGAGGATGTAGAGTCACTATAGAGGAGCTGTAGAGTCACTATAGAGGAGCTGTAGAGTCACTATAGAGGAGCTGTAGAGTCACTATAGAGGAGCTGTAGAGCCACTATAGAGGAGATGTAGAGCCACTATAGAGGAGCTGTAGAGTCACTATAGAGGAGATGTAGAGCCACTATAGAGGAGCTGTAGAGTCACTATAGAGGAGCTGTAGAGCCACTATAGAGGAGCTGTAGAGTCACTATAGAGGAGCTGTAGAGCCACTATAGAGGAGATGTAGAGCCACTATAGAGGAGCTGTAGAGTCGCTATAGAGGAGCTGTAGAGTCACTATAGAGGATGTAGAGCCGCTATAGAGGAGCTGTAGAGTCACTATAGAGGAGATGTAGAGCCACTATAGAGGAGCTGTAGAGTCACTATAGAGGAGCTGTAGAGCCACTATAGAGGAGCTGTAGAGTCACTATAGAGGAGCTGTAGAGTCACTATAGAGGATGTAGAGCCGCTATAGAGGAGCTGTAGAGTCACTATAGAGGAGATGTGGAGCCACTATAGAGGAGCTGTAGAGTCACTATAGAGGAGCTGTAGAGCCACTATAGAGGAGCTGTAGAGTCACTATAGAGGAGCTGTAGAGCCACTATAGAGGAGCTGTAGAGCCGCTATAGAGGATGTAGAGCCGCTATAGAGGAGCTGTAGAGTCACTATAGAGGATGTAGAATCACTATAGAGGAGCTGTAGAGTCACTATAGAGGAGATGTAGAGTCACTATAGAGGATGTAGAGCCGCTATAGAGGATGTAGAGCCGCTATAGAGGAGCTGTAGAGTCACTATAGAGGATGTAGAGTCACTATAGAGGAGCTGTAGAGTCACTATAGAGGAGCTGTAGAGTCACTATAGAGGATGTAGAGTCACTATAGAGGAGCTGTAGAGTCACTATAGAGGAGCTGTAGAGTCACTATAGAGGAGCTGTAGAGTCACTATAGAGGAGCTGTAGAGTCACTATAGAGGAGATGTAGAGCCACTATAGAGGAGCTGTAGAGTCACTATAGAGGAGATGTAGAGCCACTATAGAGGAGCTGTAGAGTCACTATAGAGGAGCTGTAGAGCCACTATAGAGGAGCTGTAGAGTCACTATAGAGGAGCTGTAGAGCCACTATAGAGGAGATGTAGAGCCACTATAGAGGAGCTGTAGAGTCGCTATAGAGGAGCTGTAGAGTCACTATAGAGGATGTAGAGCCGCTATAGAGGAGCTGTAGAGTCACTATAGAGGAGATGTAGAGCCACTATAGAGGAGCTGTAGAGTCACTATAGAGGAGCTGTAGAGCCACTATAGAGGAGCTGTAGAGTCACTATAGAGGAGCTGTAGAGTCACTATAGAGGATGTAGAGCCGCTATAGAGGAGCTGTAGAGTCACTATAGAGGAGATGTGGAGCCACTATAGAGGAGCTGTAGAGTCACTATAGAGGAGCTGTAGAGCCACTATAGAGGAGCTGTAGAGTCACTATAGAGGAGCTGTAGAGCCACTATAGAGGAGCTGTAGAGCCGCTATAGAGGATGTAGAGCCGCTATAGAGGAGCTGTAGAGTCACTATAGAGGATGTAGAATCACTATAGAGGAGCTGTAGAGTCACTATAGAGGAGATGTAGAGTCACTATAGAGGATGTAGAGCCGCTATAGAGGATGTAGAGCCGCTATAGAGGAGCTGTAGAGTCACTATAGAGGATGTAGAGTCACTATAGAGGAGCTGTAGAGTCACTATAGAGGAGCTGTAGAGTCACTATAGAGGATGTAGAGTCACTATAGAGGAGCTGTAGAGTCACTATAGAGGAGCTGTAGAGTCACTATAGAGGAGCTGTAGAGTCACTATAGAGGAGCTGTAGAGCCACTATAGAGGAGATGTAGAGCCACTATAGAGGAGCTGTAGAGTCACTATAGAGGAGATGTAGAGCCACTATAGAGGAGCTGTAGAGTCACTATAGAGGAGCTGTAGAGCCACTATAGAGGAGCTGTAGAGTCACTATAGAGGAGCTGTAGAGCCACTATAGAGGAGATGTAGAGCCACTATAGAGGAGCTGTAGAGTCGCTATAGAGGAGCTGTAGAGTCACTATAGAGGATGTAGAGCCGCTATAGAGGAGCTGTAGAGTCACTATAGAGGAGATGTAGAGCCACTATAGAGGAGCTGTAGAGTCACTATAGAGGAGCTGTAGAGTCACTATAGAGGATGTAGAGTCACTATAGAGGAGCTGTAGAGTCACTATAGAGGAGCTGTAGAGTCACTATAGAGGATGTAGAGTCACTATAGAGGAGCTGTAGAGTCACTATAGAGGAGCTGTAGAGTCACTATAGAGGAGCTGTAGAGTCACTATAGAGGAGCTGTAGAGCCACTATAGAGGAGATGTAGAGCCACTATAGAGGAGCTGTAGAGTCACTATAGAGGAGATGTAGAGCCACTATAGAGGAGCTGTAGAGTCACTATAGAGGAGCTGTAGAGCCACTATAGAGGAGCTGTAGAGTCACTATAGAGGAGCTGTAGAGCCACTATAGAGGAGATGTAGAGCCACTATAGAGGAGCTGTAGAGTCGCTATAGAGGAGCTGTAGAGTCACTATAGAGGATGTAGAGCCGCTATAGAGGAGCTGTAGAGTCACTATAGAGGAGATGTAGAGCCACTATAGAGGAGCTGTAGAGTCACTATAGAGGAGCTGTAGAGCCACTATAGAGGAGCTGTAGAGTCACTATAGAGGAGCTGTAGAGTCACTATAGAGGATGTAGAGCCGCTATAGAGGAGCTGTAGAGTCACTATAGAGGAGATGTGGAGCCACTATAGAGGAGCTGTAGAGTCACTATAGAGGAGCTGTAGAGCCACTATAGAGGAGCTGTAGAGTCACTATAGAGGAGCTGTAGAGCCACTATAGAGGAGCTGTAGAGTCGCTATAGAGGAGCTGTAGAGTCACTATAGAGGATGTAGAGCCGCTATAGAGGAGCTGTAGAGTCACTATAGAGGAGATGTAGAGCCGCTATAGAGGAGCTGTAGAGCCACTATAGAGGATGTAGAGCCGCTATAGAGGAGCTGTAGAGTCACTACAGAGGATGTAGAGCCGCTATAGAGGAGCTGTAGAGTCACTATAGAGGATGTAGAGCCGCTATAGAGGAGCTGTAGAGTCACTATAGAGCTGTAGAGTCACTATAGAGGAGATGTAGAGCCACTATAGAGGAGCTGTAGAGTCACTATAGAGGATGTAGAGCCGCTATAGAGGAGCTGTAGAGTCACTATAGAGCTGTAGAGTCACTATAGAGGAGATGTAGAGCCACTATAGAGGAGCTGTAGAGTCACTATAGAGGATGTAGAGCCGCTATAGAGGAGCTGTAGAGTCACTATAGAGGAGATGTAGAGTCACTATAGAGGAGCTGTAGAGTCACTATAGAGCAGCTGTAGAGTCACTATAGAGGAGCTGTAGAGTCACTATAGAGGAGCTGTAGAGTCACTATAGAGGAGCTGTAGAGTCACTATAGAGGAGATGTAGAGCCACTATAGAGGAGCTGTAGAGTCACTATAGAGGATGTAGGGCCGCTATAGAGGAGCTGTAGAGTCACTATAGAGGAGATGTAGAGCCACTATAGAGGATGTAGAGCCGCTATAGAGGATGTAGAGCCGCTATAGAGGAGCTGTAGAGTCACTATAGAGGAGCTGTAGAGCCACTATAGAGGAGCTGTAGAGTCACTATAGAGGATGTAGGGCCGCTATAGAGGAGCTGTAGAGTCACTATAGAGGAGATGTAGAGCCACTATAGAGGAGCTGTAGAGTCACTATAGAGGATGTAGAGCCGCTATAGAGGAGCTGTAGAGTCACTATAGAGGAGCTGTAGAGTCACTATAGAGCAGCTGTAGAGTCACTATAGAGGAGCTGTAGAGTCACTATAGAGGATGTAGAGCCGCTATAGAGGAGCTGTAGAGTCACTATAGAGGAGCTGTAGAGTCACTATAGAGCAGCTGTAGAGTCACTATAGAGGAGCTGTAGAGTCACTATAGAGGATGTAGAGCCGCTATAGAGGAGCTGTAGAGTCACTATAGAGGAGCTGTAGAGCCACTATAGAGGAGCTGTATAGCCACTATAGAGGAGCTGTAGAGCCACTATAGAGGAGCTGTAGAGTCACTATAGAGGATGTAGAGTCACTATAGAGGAGATGTAGAGCCACTATAGAGGAGCTGCAGAGTCACTATAGAGGAGCTGTAGAGTCACTATAGAGGAGATGTAGAGCCACTATAGAGGAGCTGTAGAGTCACTATAGAGGAGCTGTAGAGCCACTATAGAGGAGCTGTAGAGTCATTATAGAGGAGCTGTAGAGCCACTATAGAGGAGATGTAGAGCCACTATAGAGGAGCTGTAGAGTCGCTATAGAGGAGCTGTAGAGTCACTATAGAGGATGTAGAGCCGCTATAGAGGAGCTGTAGAGTCACTATAGAGGAGATGTAGAGCCACTATAGAGGAGCTGTAGAGTCACTATAGAGGAGCTGTAGAGCCACTATAGAGGAGCTGTAGAGTCACTATAGAGGAGCTGTAGAGTCACTATAGAGGATGTAGAGCCGCTATAGAGGAGCTGTAGAGTCACTATAGAGGAGATGTGGAGCCACTATAGAGGAGCTGTAGAGTCACTATAGAGGAGCTGTAGAGCCACTATAGAGGAGCTGTAGAGTCACTATAGAGGAGCTGTAGAGCCACTATAGAGGAGCTGTAGAGTCGCTATAGAGGAGCTGTAGAGTCACTATAGAGGATGTAGAGCCGCTATAGAGGAGCTGTAGAGTCACTATAGAGGAGATGTAGAGCCGCTATAGAGGAGCTGTAGAGCCACTATAGAGGATGTAGAGCCGCTATAGAGGAGCTGTAGAGTCACTACAGAGGATGTAGAGCCGCTATAGAGGAGCTGTAGAGTCACTATAGAGGATGTAGAGCCGCTATAGAGGAGCTGTAGAGTCACTATAGAGCTGTAGAGTCACTATAGAGGAGATGTAGAGCCACTATAGAGGAGCTGTAGAGTCACTATAGAGGATGTAGAGCCGCTATAGAGGAGCTGTAGAGTCACTATAGAGCTGTAGAGTCACTATAGAGGAGATGTAGAGCCACTATAGAGGAGCTGTAGAGTCACTATAGAGGATGTAGAGCCGCTATAGAGGAGCTGTAGAGTCACTATAGAGCAGCTGTAGAGTCACTATAGAGGAGCTGTAGAGTCACTATAGAGGAGCTGTAGAGTCACTATAGAGGAGATGTAGAGCCACTATAGAGGAGCTGTAGAGTCACTATAGAGGATGTAGGGCCGCTATAGAGGAGCTGTAGAGTCACTATAGAGGAGATGTAGAGCCACTATAGAGGAGCTGTAGAGTCACTATAGAGGATGTAGAGCCGCTATAGAGGAGCTGTAGAGTCACTATAGAGGAGCTGTAGAGCCACTATAGAGGAGCTGTAGAGTCACTATAGAGGATGTAGGGCCGCTATAGAGGAGCTGTAGAGTCACTATCGAGGAGATGTAGAGCCACTATAGAGGAGCTGTAGAGTCACTATAGAGGATGTACAGCCGCTATAGAGGAGCTGTAGAGTCACTATAGAGGAGCTGTAGAGTCACTATAGAGCAGCTGTAGAGTCACTATAGAGGAGCTGTAGAGTCACTATAGAGGATGTAGAGCCGCTATAGAGGAGCTGTAGAGTCACTATAGAGGAGCTGTAGAGTCACTATAGAGCAGCTGTAGAGTCACTATAGAGGAGCTGTAGAGTCACTATAGAGGATGTAGAGCCGCTATAGAGGAGCTGTAGAGTCACTATAGAGGAGCTGTAGAGTCACTATAGAGGAGCTGTAGAGTCACTATAGAGGATGTAGAGCCGCTATAGAGGAGCTGTAGAGTCACTATAGAGGAGATGTAGAGCCACTATAGAGGAGCTGCAGAGTCACTATAGAGGAGCTGTAGAGTCACTATAGAGGAGATGTAGAGCCACTATAGAGGAGCTGTAGAGTCACTATAGAGGATGTAGAGCCGCTATAGAGGAGCTGTAGAGTCACTATAGAGAAGCTGTAGAGCCACTATAGAGGAGCTGTAGAGCCACTATAGAGGAGCTGTAGAGTCACTATAGAGGAGCTGTAGAGTCACTATAGAGGAGCTGTAGAGTCACTATAGAGGAGCTGTAGAGTCACTATAGAGGAGCTGTAGAGCCACTATAGAGGAGATGTAGAGGAGATGTAGCACTGTAAGTTAGACACCTATGGATTACATATGAAGAGTCCAGGTTGTTTGATTTGTCAGTAGTTAAAAGTCTTGGGTGTTCTGGTCGCTCATTTGGAGCCATAGAGGTGGTTGTCCTTAAAGCTCATGTCCAGAATTTTGAAAAAGAGAGGTTTTTTTAGTTTGTTTGTTTTTTTAATCCAATGTCTCGAGGTTCCCCCTCCCTCTGCTTTCATGAGCGACCAAGCCACAAGCTTTAATTGTGCACGCTATTATCCGTCGGGTGAAAATGAGAGCCTCTGAGTCCTACAGCATCCTCCATGTTGAGCTGTTTACGGTGGATGTTCAGCAGACAGTGGATATATCTGCTGCAGAGCTAACTCTCCTCTGCTGGGCGAGCCGCCGTGCTCTCTGGCTGCTCCACACAGTTATTGACAGCATGACAAGGCGGAAGCTCGAAATCTATTGGCTGAAGCTGACCGGCGCTTTTTCTGATAACATGGGGTCTATGAGACGAAGGCGGGGCTCATAAATAAATGTTTATATTGCTTTATGCTAATATTATATTGTAGTATCAACCAGACTGACACATTTAAGCTCTGTTGAAAAATGATAGACAATGGAAACGAAGGGAAACTCCGGATACGAGCTTTAATCTGCACCATGAGAAGCTGAGTCCACAGTGTGACTATGGAGCATGAACCCTGTAAAACTCGTGAGCTTGTCGTCACACTGAACTCTTCCTCTTGCCTCTCCTCAGGGAACCGTTATCATCATCGCCAACCACGGCGACCGCATCGATATTCCTGCTGGAGCCGTGCTAGAGAACAAAATTGTCTCAGGAAACCTGCGCATCCTTGACCACTGAGGCCTTCTGGGAAACTCACAGCATACAAACACCAGTACCTCTGATCAGTGGGATTGCTGTGAGGTGGCTGACTGTGATGACCGACTGACGGTGGGGTGACTGTTGACCATGATGACTGATGGTTGTCAGTGCTGCTGCAGAGTCACGTTGTCTCAGACTCCTTTCACTTGAAGGCCTTGTTCCCGTTATCTGAATTAAAGAGGTTCAGTGTGGCTTGGATCAGCTTCCTGTCATCTTCACACTCATTTCTGAGAAGCTTCACGAAGGGAAACACTCAGCACACAGACTGTCTCCCTTAAGGTCACCTTTCTGAGCTGCAGCACCATCACTGGTTTTGTGGTTACCATTCGACAACACCCCCCGGGGGATTTTCACCCCGGGAAATAAAGGAAGGTCACACAAGGCTTGACAACACTGGACAGAGTTGAGTGGTTCACAAAGTAACACAAAACTTTAATAACACCGGTAAACACACTAACACAGCAAGAGACTGCTGGGAAGTCCAGATGTGGTCCAGGGTTCTGATGAAGCTCTGCTTCCTAAACCATCAGCAGGTTGTGGTTCCTGATCTGAACGGTGATTGGTCGGAAGCTGCCCGGAACGCGCTCTGGGCCAGGCGAAGCCCACGGACCCTCTTCCATGTGGAGAACCGTCTGGGTTGCAGTTGGCCGCCAGTGTAGCCAGTATGGATGGAAGGAAGGGCTGCAGCGGGCAGGAGTCCCGGTCAGCTCGGTGAAAACGACCACGGACAGGAGGACGAGACACCGCTGCACCTCTGACACTCGGGCTTGTCCTCATCGGGGAGGGGGCAGACCATCGGCCCCCAAGAGACGGAGGGCGAGGGAACACAACAGTGGCGATAAAAAAGAAACAAACGTAAATACAAAGAAATAAGAGAAATGCCCACACATAACCCAAGAACAAATCAACTCAACCCTCAACTGAACTCAGAAATCAAAACCAGAAAAACTAAACTGAAGTGGACAATTCAGAGCATGGATGGATGACACGAGTTTAAACTGAAGGTCAACAGAACATGAACAGAGCAGGAGATCACCAGCAAAATGAACAGAAACAGCGATAGATGTCAGACCCCGGCCGGTTTAGGGCCCGGAGCTGTACACAGCGGGGTGCCGCCCAGGTTTTTACCAGATGGTGCCGGTTTAAAATCTAGTAGTTTTGGTTAAAGTTTCTCTCTGGCCTTCAGGACTCCGTTTTGTCCTGGATGCAGGAAACTCACTGACATCCATGACTGAATGTCTGAGATCAGTTAAAAGGGTTTCCACTGGCGCTGTGGCGGCCTCGGCAGAACCAGGTCATCGGTGTGACAGGCCGAGGGACATGATGTGGGACATGATGTGGGACATGTGGACAATGACGGACTGCAGTAAGCTGTGAACACACTCGCCTTCACCTCCGTGGCACGAGTCAACTGAAATGTGTTGAAATGGCGGCGCTGAGGTGAGTCCAGCACCCAAAGCAGAGACAGCAGCTGAGAAGCAGGGGGCTGGTGTGACAGAGGCAGCCAGAGCAGGACAGGACGACAGAACAGACTGGGTCTGCAGGCCGCCCGTCACCTGTGAGCGCCACCCTGCCCCCTAGTGGTCAGATTAAAGAGGTTCAGACTAAATGGGTCCTAATGGTTCAAGTCAGGAGGACGGAACAATTCAGCAACATAATTATATAATGGAGCCAGACAAATCATTTCAAATAAAGCAATAGACCAAAAAAGAAATACCAACCAAACACATGTATGTTCAACCAACTTCATAATTGGAACTCATGCTGCAGCTTCTTGCAGACGAGAGTTTTGCATGGGTTTACCTGGTTCGGCTTTCAGTCATGCAGAACACATGAATCCTTCCTTATGACAGCTCTTCACAAACTTCTCTCTCCATTCCTAATTCAGAGCTGAAACCTCAGAGCTTCCAGACAGTGTGCAGGCAGCAGGGCATTAACCACTTCAGGCTTAATGAAGTGTTGGTGGAGTCGACAGGTCGTGAGGACGTCTCCACATTGACGGGTTGAGCAACACAGACACACAGCTGTCCAGCAACCAGTTCACTGCCACGTACAGCCTGGTCCAGGCTTCACGTTGGTCCCTGTGACGTAAAAATCTTCATTAATTCCTGTGTAGAGTCGGCGCGGATCGATCCGGACCCAGATTTTGCCGCGTCGCCTGTACGTGCAGGCCGCGCCGGTATACGCACGCCCCAGAGCGCCACAGCAGACAAAACATGACGGACGCCAGTGGCGGGGCAAGGCTCCTTGGGGGCTCCAAGCAAAAAAATTCATCGGGCCCCCACCCCATCCGTGCACACCAAAATTTCTTTTTTTGTGCACAATTTTTGGGACATTTGATACGTATTAGAGCTGGGCAACGATTAAATTCCTTAATCGCGAGTCATTGTAATCCTGGAGTTAATTGTGATTAATCGCGATTAAAATGGCTCATCTGAAGTCTGCCAAGGCCATTCACAATGTGTGTGTCTCACTTAAATAAGAAATAAGTCCTCAAGAACGAGTTTCTGTTTATTCAGTTAGACATGAATAATCAGCAGCATCACAGGAAACCAGCAGGTAATCTGACACCGTTCTGTGTTCATGTGTCATCAACCAAGTCAGAAACAGATGAACAATGGAATTTCCTTATGAGCCACACTTCCTCACACTTCCTCATATCTCCGACCCTCAGACAGAGAAGGCAGGATGAATTCAGTCACGCTGAATTGTGCCTCATCCTCACCTTTATTAAGCCAGATTGTGTGTTGAAGGGAAATGTTCTTTGTTTTGTGTGTTTTCAGCGCCTGAAGAAGGCCCAGTGGGAGAAACGGTGCACCAGCAAAACATGTATTTTAAGTTTGATTTTCATTTTTTTCATATTTGCTCTCCTGATTTCAGCTTGTGCCTTATACCAGCCTTTTCCTCCTGATTTTTCTGATAATTCGGCCAAGTTCAAAATGGTAAATAATGAGGAATGGACCGTGTTTCACCGCTAAAAGCGCGAGTGTGTTTTCTTTGACGCTCAGCAGGAGGCGGTGTGACTCTCGGCGCAGGACAGGTTGGGCTTGTTCCCCCCCACAGCGTTATTCAGCCAGGCTGGGCCAGGCGGACATCCACACTAAAGTATATCAAAGTGAACTGCAGAGCTTGCATGTAGACCCAGCTCCCAGACCCAACTTTGAAAAGCAGAGATAACCTCGACATTTTTTGTCTCGCGCAGCACGTTAACGGCCCAGCTATCATATGTATACTGAAAAACTTAGAGAACCCCCAATCTCTTCTATTAGACCCAGGGACCAACAGAAGTCCTTGAAAGTCCTGGCCTATCAATAATTATATTATACAATAAACCTTGCGGCTGCCTGATTGACGCAGACAGCGCTGAGGCTGATAGGGCCGTGCGGGGCCCCCCAGGGGGGTTTGCTATGTTGTCGTTTCATAATTGCCGATTATTGTCTTTTCTGTGCAGTACATGTATTAGCACTTGGGGTACCCGGTCTCTCAGGGGCCTCTATGCGGGGGCCCCCCTAAAAGCCGGGGCCCCAGGCAATTGCCTGGTTTGCCTGTTGGCACGCCCCCCCTCTGC
The DNA here is from genome assembly GCF_902148845.1 of Salarias fasciatus. Lineage (NCBI taxonomy): Eukaryota > Metazoa > Chordata > Actinopteri > Blenniiformes > Blenniidae > Salarias > Salarias fasciatus. The sequence goes on along the minus strand of NW_021941398.1, from coordinate 365,384 downwards.
GGGACGCTAACTGAAAAGTGACCGTGGGAAGCTATCAGGCTGAAACTCTGTCCACTAACACACCCAAAGAGTGAGACACTGGAGGAAGGAGACAGCAGACTCTGTGGGAGGCAGGAGGTCAGCTGACAGAAGTGAAATACCTAGTCGCTCGGGCGCCGCCCCGCCATTCAGAAACAGAAAAAAAAAAAGGCGAAATAAACTCTGGCACTAAATGATAATATACTGACAATGTATGTGCTTCAGTTTTTATAAACAATCTGTAACGAAGGAGCAGATGACAGTCTGGAGCTGGAGAAGCTTCTGGAGGATGTGATCAGTGCGCCTGCATGGAACTCAGACCTCAGACACAAGCATCAACTTTGAACCTCAACGAAACAAAGGCGGACACCTTGAGCTTCTAATTTAACTTGACAACATGAAGAGAGAAAGCGCCTGGCAGAGGCAGCCCAGACGTATGGAGATAATTTTGTGTCTTTATTATTCAATCAATCAAAAAAGGTTTTGCAAACAAAAAAGAGAGTTGAGACCAAAAAACATAAAGTTGCAATCAAAAAATAAAAGTTCAATCAAATAGAATAAATCTGAGAACAAAATTATTTAAGTGGCAACCCCACCAATTTTTTTTTTGACATCAAAACAGAAAAAAGCTTTGGTTTTGAATTGTGAAGTTTTGCTTGCAAGCTCAAAAAGTTTTGGTTTTGAATTAAAAAGTTTTGGTCGCAAATTCAAAACTTTTGGTTACGAATCCATGTCAAAAAAAATGTGGTGGGGTTGCCACTTAAATAATTTTGTTCTCAGATTTATTCTATTTGATTGAACTTTTATTTTTTGATTGCAACTTTATGTTTTTTGGTCTCAACTCTCTTTTTTGTTTGCAAAACATTTTTTGATTGATTGAATAATAAAGACACAAAATTATCTCCATACAGACGCCGCCGTGCGTGTCCACATCACGTCTTCTGAGTGTCGACCTGCTGGAACCCTCCACTGGAAACAAACGATTCCAGTTTTGCGTTTCCTTCGCTGCCCGTCTCTGAACCGTTCTTGGTTTTGACTCGGCTGTTTTCTCCTCCACAGCCTCAGTTTCATCCTTCAGTTCATCGACCCTCTCCTTCCTGGAGGAATCTGTTCTGAGGTCTTTGCGTTTCCACATGGGGACGGTAATCACAGCTGGCCACGATTCCATAAACCTGGTGATGAATTTTCATTTTTAACGGTGGTCCTGTCGTCCTGTGAAGCTGAAGCTCCCTCTTGCAGTTACTTGGTGTCATTTTCCTGGAAGTCATGCAGCTTCTGATTGGCCAGCAGTCGCTGCAGCAGCGGCCAATCCGAAGCCTTGCATGACTCCATCTCAACGGGCAGGATCAGCGGGACAGCCATCGTCCCCGGCCCGGGACAGCTTCGCTCCGGGACAGGACGATGTGCAGCTGCTTGGTGAATGGTGGTGAGGACCACAGGATCCAGGACCACAGGATCCAGGACCACAGGATCCAGGACCACAGGATCCAGGACCACAGGATCCAGGACCACAGGATCCAGGACCACAGGATCCAGGACCACAGCCTGCAGGACCACAGGATCCAGGACCACAGCTTCAGGACCACAGGATCCAGGACCACAGCCTCAGGACCACAGGATCCAGGACCACAGCCTGCAGGACCACAGGATCCAGGACCACAGCTTCAGGACCACAGGATCCAGGACCACGGCCTCCAGGACCACAGGATCCAGGACCACGGCCTCCAGGACCACAGGATCCAGGACCACAGCCTGCAGGACCACAGGATCCAGGACCACAGCCTGCAGGACCACAGGATCCAGGACCACAGCCTGCAGGACCACAGGATCCAGGACCACAGGATCCAGGACCACAGCCTCAGGACCACAGGATCCAGGACCACAGCTTCAGGACCACAGGATCCAGGACCACAGCCTCAGGACCACGGCCTCCAGGACCACAGCTTCAGGACCACAGGATCCAGGACCACAGCCTCAGGACCACAGGATCCAGGACCACAGCCTTCCTCCAGGACCACACCGTCCGGCCGGCTCACACCAAACAAACACTTTTGAGAGAATGATGGTGATATGCTTGGTTCCCACGCGCCCCGCTGACTGTGTGTGTGTGTGTGTGTGTGTGTGTGTGTGAGAGAGAGAGAGAGTGTGAGAGTGTGTGTGTGTGTGTGAGGGAGAATAAACAGAGGAGTCAGTAGTGTTCTTCCCATTCAGCACTCTCTGTATTGACATCAGTGAAGCGGCGGCTCAGTGAGACCACCGGAGATGAAGCGACTCCACCAGCCGGAGAAGTTTCCAGTCTGAATAAAAAACAGCAGCAGACGATCACAAGAGAGAGAACCCTTCCTCCGTCTGCCGATTAAAACAAGTCCACCACACCCACAAATGAAATCAGCCCCCCAGTGCACAGCCCGCCCGTCGCCGGGTCCGGAGGGCCCCGGGTCTGGAGCTCTGGCAGCTCCACACTGGTCTGGTAGTTTGGTCCCCTTTCTCAGGCCACCGTGGACCAGGCGGGTCAGCCGCCACCCCCCTTCAGAGGGTCCGGTCAGGTCCTCCATCACCTCTTCTGCTCCCAGATCTCAGCCATGTTCAGGTCCAGCTGCTCCAGGATCCTCAGGGCCTGGAGGTTCTCTGTGTAAAAGGCCACGTCCACCACCACCAGTCTGCAAGGGGGGCACACGGTCAGCATGGGGGGCCGGCGCATGGTGGGGCAGGATATGAGGGGGCGGGGGTGTCTCACACACACACGCACACACACACACACGCACGCTGGCTCGGCGGTGAGTGTGTGATGCGTGGCTGTTTACCCGTGCTGCGGTCCTCCGTCATTCACCACCCCCAGTCGAGCCAGCTGCCGCTTCAAGTGCAG